>NC_041389.1:444910294-444927991 GCF_002162155.2 Triticum dicoccoides | reverse complement strand
GGAAGGCATTTCAACAAAATGAGAAGAAATGAAAGCTAGGCACCATATGAACATGCAACCAATATCACTCTATCAGGTAAAAAGTGTCTCGTCGTAAGTGCCATTTCAAGAAATTAGAAGCAGTACAAGCTAGAAGACAATGCAAGATGCAACCTACATCACAGTCCCAAGTTAAATGTGTCTTATGGGTAAGTGATCGTTGCAGGTATAAGTTGTAAGCTACACAGATGCAATTCTACATAATCAGAAGTAATACAAACTAGACATCATACAGAAAATGCAACCACATATAATAGTTCCAAGTAAGAGCAAGCACCTGTGATGGTGGAGTAGGGGAGATGTGCTCATCATGTACACGTATGTTCTAGAAACAGGAACACGTGTCATATTCACAGGCATTATGTGTAAAGTAAGCAGATGCAATTCAAGTTAGAAGCAATACAAGCTAGACATCATACGCAACATGCAACCACATATAATAGTGTCAAGTTAGAGCAAGCACCTATGATGGTGGAGTAGGGGAGATGTGCTCATCATCTACACAGCTACGTTGACTGTCCAGCCTTGTGTTGTCTTGCGAATCTTGTTGGGAGGATGGCGGAGTAGAATCTGTAGAGACCCCCTATTTGAGTTGCTCCGAAGGACCACCATCATCCACTGCCGGACTAATTTCCTTCAGCTATAATGATTTTGCATTGTGAAGTCAAACCGATAGGAAAAAGGAATAAGATTCGCTCTTCAGAACTCATTCATGCATGATACTGACGAACACTACTCGGATGAAAGGCAAAAACATGATGCAAGGATGGAATATGTATGAAAAACAGGATGGTGTGACATATTCACACCTATGATGTGGTAACTAAGCAGAAGACATTTCAATAAATTAGAAGCACTGCAAGCTAGACACCATATGAAAGATGCAACCAATATCACTCTGCCAAGTTCAAACTGTATGGCGTTTCAACAAATTAGAAGCAATATATGCTAGAAATCATATGCAAGACACAACCAATATCACAGTGGCGACTTAAAGGTGCCTTATCATATGTGACTGATGCGGGATATGCAAGAATAGTAGTCTGATGTAGAAACAGGAACACATGTCATATTCACAGGCATTATGTGTAAAGTAAGAAGATGCAATTCAACAAAGTTAGAAGCAATACAAGCTAGACATCATACGCAACATGCAACCACATATAATAGTGCCAAGTTAGAGAAAGCACCTGTGATGGTGGAGTAGGGGAGATGTGCTCATCATCTACACAACTACGTTGACTGTCTAGCCTTGCGTTGTCTTGCGAATCTTGTTGGGAGGATGGCAGAGTAGAATCCGTAGACACGTGGTTGCATCTTGCTCGGAAGGACCACCATCATCTAGTGCCTTGCCAATTTCCTTCAGCTTTACTGATTTTGCATTGTGAGGTCATACCGACAAGAAAAAGGAATATCATTCGCTCTTCAGAACTCATTCATGCATGATACTGACGAACACTACTCTGATGAAAGGCAAAGTCATGATACGAGGATGGAATATCTACGAAAAAATGGACGGCTTGACATATTCACACCTATGATGTGGTAACTAAGCAGAAGGCACTTCAACAAATTAGAAACACTGCAAAACACCATATGGAAGGTGCAATCAATATCACTCTGCCAAGTTAAAACTATCTCGTCATAGGTGGCGTTCATCAAACTAGAAGCAATACATGCTAGAAATCATATTCAAGACGCAAACCAATATCACACTACCAACTTAAAGGTGTCCCATCATAAGTGACTGACGCAGGATACACAAGAAGAGTAGTTTCATGTAAGAACATGGTGTAATAGACAGATATAGTATGTACCAAAAACAGGAAAGCGTGTCATATTCACATGTATCATGTGTAAGCTAAGCAGATGCAGTTTACACTAATTAGGAGCAATACGAGCTAGACACCATATGCAAAATGCAACCAGATATCACACTGCCAAGTTAGAGAAAGCACCTTGGATGGTGGAGTAGGGGAGCGGAGACTTGGACCATGTAATGCACTATCAGTACAAGGAGAATCCGTACAGATGCTTCGTTTACGTTGCTGCAGAGGACCACCATCATCACCTTCCTTACTCTTTTCCTTCCTCTTTCTTGATTTTGCCTTGTCAAGTCAAACCCACAAGAAAAAGGAATAAAATTTGCTCTTCAGAACTTATTGATGCATGATACTGACGAACGCTACTTTCATGTAAGGCAGCCGCATGATAGGAGGATGGAATATGTATGAAAAACAGGACGGCGTGACATATTGACATGTATGATGTATAAAGTGTAAACTAAGCACAAGGTGCTTGAACTTGTTAGAATCGATGCAAGCTAGAAACCATATGAAAGATGAAACCAATATCACTCTACCAAATTAAAAGGGTGCCCTAACAAATGTATTTGACCAAATTAGAAGCAATACATGGCAACAGGCTAGAAATAATATGCAATATGCAACGAATAAAGGTGACTCATCATAAGTGATTGATGCAGGATACAGAAGAGAGGTAGTTTCATGTAAGAACAAGGTTAACACATAGATGTAGTGTGTACCAAAAATAGGAAGGCATGTCATATTCACAGGTATAGTGTGTAAACTAAGCAGATGCAATTTACCCTAATTAGAAGCATTACAAGCTAGACACCGTATGCAACATGCAACGACATATCACACTGCGAAGTTGGAGCAAGCACCTGTGATGGTGTTGTAGGGGAAGTGTTGTCTTCAGGTACAGAGCAACGTTCAATATCTTCATTTAGGCTTGCTGTTTCTTGAGAATCATGTGGAGAGGATGAAATTGCATTCTTTATAAGAGTATTGCGTCTCATATTAACCCACGCGCGTGACTGTCTCATCATAAGCGATAGACACAGGATACACAAGAACAGTAGTTTGATGTAAGAACATGGTGTGATAGGCAGATGTAGTATGTACCAAGAACAGGAAGGCGTGTCATATTCACATGTATAATGTGTAAGCTAAGGAGATGCAATTTAACAAATTAGGAGCATTGATGATGGATACACAAGAAAAGTAGTTTGATGTAAGAACATGGTTAATAGAAAGACGTATGTACCAAAAACAGGAAGGCATGTCATATTCACAGGTATAATGTGTTAACTAAGCAGATGCAATTTACCCTAATTAGAAGCATTACAAGGTAGACACCATATGCAACATGCAACCACATATCACACTGCCAAGTAAGAGCAAGCACCTATGATGGTGGTGTGGGGGAATTGCGGTGATCAACTAGTGAGCTACGTTGACTATCTTCATTTAGCCTTGCTGTTTCTTGAGAATCATGTGGGGAGGATGACACTACACTCTTTAAACGAGTAGGGCGTCTCACAGTAACCCACCCGGGTGACTGTCTCATCATAAGTGATTGACGAGGGATACAATAGAGCATTAGTTTGATGTACGAACATGGTTAATAGACATATGTAGTATGTATCAAAAACAGGAAGGCATGTCATTATCAAAGGTATAATGTGTAAAGTAAGCAGATGCAATTTAACCAAATTGGAAGCAATACAAGATAGACACCATATGAAACATGCAACCACATTTGACAGCGTGAAGTTAAAGCAAGCACCTGGGATGGTTGTGTGTGGCAATTGAGATCATCAACTGCAGAGCTATGTTTACTGTCTCCAACTGCTGACACTGCACCCATTAGAGCGCTGAAACGCTTAGTGCTTATCTTCGAATTACACTAGAGCGACTTCTGTCTTTTCTTTTCTGCATTCATCAACACTGCTTCAGAGTCTGAAATACCCATGCATAAAAAACAATAGTGTGAGTATGGGTGAAGTGTGTGCACAATTAGTACAGTGTAAAGGTAGCAGATAGCAGGTCGGTGAGAAATAAATGACGGGAGACATATGATAGCTCTACAACATGCTTGGCACACTCAATTACTATAGGATTCTATGAAAATAACAGTCGACTGAAAGAAAATAGGTCAGTCCATTTTTTTCTGCACCGTCCAATGTACAAAGAACGGGAAGATCGCCTTCATCTACCTCCAGCCAGTTAGTGTTGACGATCTTCCTCGAAACGCCAGCGACCACCGGCCCAGTATTCCTCCCCTGCCTGTGCCCTCCCCTCGACCTCACCGCACCGCCGTGCTTGGCACCACCCCTCGGCCATCCATTCAAGCCCCGCCGACCTCCAGATCGGGCGCAAGCAGCTCCTGCGCCCCAGACCCCTATGATAGACACTGATGCGCCGCTTCCCCGGGGAACAGGCGGACTAGGTGCTCCGCGCGCCTAAGCGGGTGCTGCTTCTTTTAATTGCGGTTCGACTGACCCTGAATTGAAATCCAGGTGGGCTACTGACCTCTAGCAAAGTGAAATAGTAAAAGGGAGGAAACCTTGTGCATTTAGTATCACGAAGAAGATGCAGTAAGAAGCGCTCAACTAGTTTCTTTCATGGGATGAATACGGTGTGAGCGGAGACGTAAGATTTGCACGAATAAGGGAAGAGGAGTACCTCTTTCTGCTGGCAGTGCTGTGTTCTCCTTCTGTTTTTCTGACGATCTTGTTGTTTGCCGGAAACCAGAAGTTGTGGAGGACGGTGCAGCCTTGGACGAACCCATGGCCAAGTTGTTGAGTGTGGTGCAGTGGCCGTCTGTCAGCGGCGGGGAAGCAGATCCGAGGCGGCGAACGACGGCGTAGCGGGAACAGCTCCGATGCGGTGGATGGTTGCGACAGTGGAGCCGCGGCAGTGAGGCGCAGGACGGCATGGTTGGAGTGGTTCTGGTACGGTGCACGTCGGCGTCGGTGTCGTGGAGGCAGCTCTGCCTCGGCTTCAACTGCTAAGTCCTTGAGGGCGTTGCAGTTGCGGTTGCGTTGGACGACGACGTTGGGGTACCGGCTCCGGCATGATGGAGGAGGGCGGCGGTGGATTGGCCGCTATGGGGTGGAGGACGGAGGAGGCTGGGGTTTTGCGGCTGGTGGAGAGGGCGTTTTCGCTCCCATGGAGTATGAATGGGGAAACGGAGGGAGGCGGGGAACTAAGAGGGAACAATGTTTCGGTTTGAGACGCGCTTGTTTGAAATTTGGGGAAAGTTACAAACTTTGCCCCCATCTAAAATTTTGGACATATTGCGGGTTGGGGGTAGGACAGTCATGTCAGGTGTCCCAAATGTGGGCGGGATAGATTTCGGCCGAGCGCATGGGTGTTTAGGCGCCCACGACGTATGAATGCTTCTCGGAGGCGGTTGATACTCGCGTCTTGGTGAAGTTACAAACCTACCCCGGTTTAGACCTTTGGACATCTGGCCGATAGGCTACACGGGCCAGAGTCAGGACAGTAATTTCCTACCACCAAAACATTAGTCTCGCGCAGTTTCGGGTGACCAGAGGCCTATTTGGCACTTCGTTCAATATTTGGGAGCAGAAGCATTAACGTTTTCGGTTCTCTTGAATTGAACTTTCAGGATTTGTCAAACTTCACAAATCTTTACTCTTGAAAATCCTAAAGCTACGATTATTTTGGAATGAAGGGGGTACATTTTAATATACATTGTACACGAGTATATATTAAAAAATATGCAACTTACCTCAGTTCATGCATGGTTCCAGGTATAATCTCCTTGGTTGCAAAAAAAAGTTAGATATGCGTATGAATATATATAGCATGTTCAAACTCACAACAAAGATTGATGCCCCCTTTTACATCTGATTTACAAATGCCATTATCTCGGGTTCAAATAGATGAATGCACTTCCTATGAATTCGAATCTTTGAAACCCCCTTTATGTTGAATTCGACATGTATTTTATTTCGTAGCTAGCAATTTGGAATGTATCCATGCAAGTGACAAATGTATAAAGTGCTTCACACTAACAACATGGAGTGCACTAATTAATGTTTATATATGAATTGCAAAAGCATCCATTGCCTGTATTTCAAACCGCTCTCACTCTATGGATCGATAATATGAAATAAACACATGCACATGCTAGAATTCAATAGAGTATGGGTGTCTGATAGACCGATTTTCGTCCATACGCAATTTTGCAAAATTCATGATCTCATCCAAAAATAATAATGTCATTTATATTTTAATTTAATGCGTAGAACCGCCTTTTACACGTAGGCACCTATGGTGACTTCGTAAAATCTCAAGATCATGTAGATGAAAAAGTCAGTCGACTGACGTGTAGCCTCACCCCGCACGTACACATGCATGCACGCAAGACACGCACGCATGTAGGCGTGCAACACTGACACGTACACATAACATACACACGCACGCATGCTGGCGTGCAACACTGACACGTACACATGCACTCACGAACACACGCATGTACGCACCATGCATGCAACATTGAAACGCACCCTTGCACGCACGCAACACTCGCACGCCTGCATGCACACAGCACACAACGCAAGACACACGCTCAACCTATACGTGCATGCACCCTTTGTTAAGGACATGGATTGTTACGGGTATTAATCAATCTTATCTGTGATAAGCAGAACATTGATGTTTGCATTGGTCTTTATGAATCACAATGTATCGAACGGGCTATCAACATAGTAGGCTTAACTACATGCAAAAGATGACGTCACACTCAATGAACAATCATCGGTTTATGGAATGCCCGCTTCTGACCGCCCTGGCCCACCAAAGGTTCCTCTGCTGTGCGCTACCTGCGTTGGGTCACTGACATGCAGGCCATGCACCCAAAGAGCCCACATGTCAGTGGAAGAACGGCGCGGTGTCCTAGGTCAGAGTCGAGGGCGCCACTCGCGGCACGCTCGGCTGAACACGCCTCCGTGCCGCATTCAAACGCCTCCATGAAACCCGCCCGTGTGGAAGCCGAGAAACCCACTCTGGACACACGTCCGTTCATGACCGGGCCGGTGTTAAATGCAACGCTGGCCGAGCTCCTCCCGTCCGCCGTCTATTTAATCTCCTATTTAAACGAGGCCAAATGCCGGCCACGAATCCCACACCTCCGCCGCTCCCCTATCTCCTCCACCATTTTGTCCACTCTTACAATGGCTTACGAAGAGTAGTTATTTCGCATCCAAGCCAGCTGGCTAGCCCGCCGGATACGAGCTATGCAGCTCGCTGATCCACCTCCCTCCCCTCGCCCGACGGAGCTAGTTGCTGCCCCAAGCCGGCGCGCGGTTCAACAACTCGCCGCTCCAGGCCAGCTCGACAAGGAGCGGCGCACGGACTTCGTTGCTGCCGTCCACGCCGCCGCCTCATACCGCGTCTCCCGTTTCTGTGGCCGAGACTCCCATGCCGGCGGCCGCGCCATGCAAGTAGCGACAGAAGCCGGGTGCATGGAGAGCGATGAGTCGGTGGCCAGTGCCTCCGCGTCCGCCACCATCATCGAGGAGAAGTAGAATACGGGAGGCCGCCGCCGCTTGGGTCCCATGAAGGCCACCGCGAAGGCAATGCCAGCGTACACAGCAGGTGTCTTGCCGGATCCTTTTGTTGCGAGGACCTTCGTCGACCCCGCATGGGCTCCACGGAAGAGGGGAATGTTAGGATGAACTCGAGCCGGTGCCGGCCATGGCGAAGTAGTGGCCGGTGATGAACTCGAACCAGTGTCGGCCACCATCATCTTCGGCACCAGCCAATGATATCAGTTGGGCAGTGGGGAAGCGAGCCATCCTTTGCGCTGAAGCATATACCTCCGGGGCTCTCGGCAGTCCGGTGATCGTGCTGCCGGACATGAGGAACACAAATCGATCGGCGGGCGACCATTTAGGCCAGGTATTATATACCTGCTGTCGAGAACTAGCACCGCGTAGTTCATTTGAATGTAATGAAATCCGTCATGTTTGTGTGAAAATTCGGTATTTTATATGATTTCTGTCGTTGTTTATATGAAATATCAGTTTGTCTACGTGTTTGCGTGAATTTCGTCCGGTTGGTTGAGTTGCTGTCATAATGTGTGCGGCTACGGTTGGATGGCATAATTTGCGGGTCGCCGGTCGGTCTGCGGGCGGCTCGGGCGGCATTGTGGGACAAAAAAACACATTTCGTGCGAGCTCGTCTCCAACGTGCGCGTTGGAGGATGCATGATAGCATGAGCACCCGAGCCATTCCTCGTTCATCGGTGGCAAAGGCACCGGTGGACAAAATGGTCGCCAATATTTTGGCTACCCCGGGCAAGATCCAAACAGCCCCTCCCAACAGATTCAGATCCCTCGTTCTCTGTGGAATTTTGCCATGTGTTGTTTTCATGGACTAGCAAGATGCCCGTGCATTGCACGGAACATCAAGATGCATTTTTTTACAAACTCCCGCATGCATGCAAGGGATAATTAATGTCCACCTTTGCTAGTACCACGACACAAACACCATTAATATTGCATCGATTAGTGTTAGTGGCCTTGTATATTTGCAAATTGTAATTTTGATAGTGGCCCCTTGTATATAAAAATGGAGGGAGAAATATGAGAGATAAGGTGAGGAGGAGTGGGGCGTGGTGACGTGGTGGTGACTGGTGGTCGGACTGGGCGGAGGCATGGGGATGGACGACGCATTATGTCTAGGTTTGTATCTCTCTTACACACACCCACGTAGGTGGGGGACATGCACGAAGAGAAGAGGTGCACGCACGGCGCACATACTCCTGTCTCTTTCCCAACCACACCCGTGCGGGTACACGGTGGAGCTCATTTCTGTACGAAAAGGGCAGCCCACGTGGTAATTTGGCACGTGTACTGGTTGTCCACTTGGTGGAGGGAGGATCGTCTACCACGGGTGAACAAACAAATTGTGACTTGACGTGTTATGTTAAATTAAAAAAAGAAGCAAACCATGTGGGGCCTACCTTAGAGGCAAGGCTCTATACACTGGAGTACTTTTGATGTGTCCCGTCAACTCGCAGAACGAGGAGAAACTTGCTTAGTACGCCATCTCCCCCGCCCACGGGCGCGGTGGCTCGCAGGATGAGGTGAAGCTTACTACTACTGTACGCCTTTACGCCTGCTCCCTCGCCCACGCGCATGGTGGCTCGTAGCACGAGGAGAAAATTTTACTACTCCCTCCGTTTACTCCTCATCCCTACTACGTACTTTGGTTAGTACTCCCTCTATTTACTTATACAAGGCCACTATAAAAAAATACATTTTGCATCTATACAAGGCCACAAATAGTAATCGAGACAAAAGTTACTACTCCATCCTTTCCAGTTTATGGCTCAATTTCAAAATCTCTCCAACCAAGGTAGACGAAGAGTGGTTGAATTAATTTCGTAGTTTGCATAGTACGCTCGTTTTTCTCAAGAAGTTATGTTTACCGAGGCATTAATTAGAACGAATGCATGAATGACCACTAAATTTCCATGAACTTGTACATGCATTGGTTAGTTTCCTCTTGACACTGCTTGCGTCGGGTGATCTAACGCACTTCGAAATCCAACATGTAATGGTACTACTACTAGTATAGTAGAATTGACACTTATCAAATGGAAAAACGAATGTTTGTTAGATGAGCCCTATAAACCCTAGTGGGTACGTACTCTGTAAAAACAGATTTTTCCAAAACTAAGTCGCTCCCTTTCATGAATTCTGTAGTATACTCCTCCGTCGATGCTCCCTTTCATGAATTCTGTACTTCCTGTCGCCGACATGTGGGACATATAGCAACCGGGTCGACGTGTGAAGCACAAAATAACAGTGCAGAACAGCAGGGGGGACGCACCCACTCGTACCGGCCCAGTAGTAGTAATGAGCAATGAGACGTCAAATCACAATCCCGCACCTTCCCAGACGGATGAAGCAACTATTATTTCACACTTCGGTTCGACATTATCTCAAACCACGTACTAGTATTGCTTCTGCCTCAAGAGGGACAGGCACATCGCCTTGGTACATCATGACACGTGGGACCGCATGACAGGCCATGCTCCCCCGCTGATCGCTCGGTAAAATCACCTCATTTTTACTATACTTCCTCCGTATCGGTTTACTACATGGCATGCACGTCTTTCTAGGTTGAGAATTTAACTGGCTATATATATATAGGGAAAATCCATCCTACCACCCGGTGGTAGTTACCCCACATGTCTCATATACTATCATGTGGTACTATATATATACTATTTTATTATTTTAAATATGTTCATATACTATAGCTAAGATATTTCAAAGCAAGTTACATGAAAAAATTGCATATGAGCCCATAGTTTTTGTTATATTTGTAAAATACTTACATATTTGTACGTAAAAATGAGCATACTCAAAAAATGATACATAATACCTAAAAATTAGTATATATACTACCTAATCTTTGTTATATACTACATACTACACATACATACTCTCGGTTCCGACAGATACTACATACAACATACAAAACGCAAGTGGTGGTAACTACCACTGCTTGTAGGAAACATTTGTCCTATATATATATATATATGTGTGTGTGTGTGTGTGTGTGTGTGTGTGTGTGTGTGTGTGTATGTGTGATGAACAGTATGCTAGCCTTTTAAAAAGTGTATACTTTTGTACAGTAGTACTCCACTATCAATGGATTGCGCCATGGAGCAAAAATTGAAATTAAAAAAGGGTGGTACATATAGAGAGCGCTCGTCGTCAAATTATGCATATAGTACTATTAAAAAAACTAGTATGTGCTTAATTGGGGTGCTAAATTCTATTAAAGAAATAGTAGTACTGGTATGTACATACTAAAGAGTTGAAGTAACGAGAAGAAACATAACATAGTTCTGCTGGGGGCTCAGCACAACACACCCCTCAAATTAAACTAAGCACACCTGAAATTAAACTATGCAACTAATTCGGTAGACAATGCATTAGAAGTTTAGAACCACCATGAGCAACGACACTGCCACCTTACTCGGAGTCCTCGTCCATGTCCTCGACTTCGTCCTTGTCCCTCTTCCTCTTGGCCGATACTTCTTTGCTTGAACCGCCAACTTGGTTGTTGCTCTTCATCCAACCCTTGTAGATATTGAAACAAAGGTAGCCATCCATTGCAGCCTACTGGATGTGGTCTATATCTAGTACATTCCGCTGCCATGCATGACAATGAAACGTGTATGGAGGTTTCTCCAGTTTACCGTACGAAGGATGAACCATGGCTCCTGCCAGGGTCAGCATTCAAGGCTGACGAGAGGGCACCAGCCGATTCTTCTGGAGGTCGAAGGGGTTGCCTACAACGAGGCCTATCCGACGCAGGACTTCTTTGTCATTCTTAAAGTCTACAGTAACGAATTTGACTGTTTTGTCCTCGAGGAAGTTCTTAAAATCCTGGCACTCAGCGTCGGCATGGCATATGTGGTAGACCAAGCAAACGTTATGTACGCAAACCTGGATCACGACGGGCTTCTTCCTCTCTTCGTCCTTTAGATCCTTCTCTCGTCCCACGACTGTGGTGTACTCAACATCTAGCCCAGCGACCCACTCATCATGTGGGTTTCCAAACATGCGTCTGAAGCGAGAAAGGCATCCTTTCACCGTCGCGGAAGTACGGGTGTAGATGACGTCGACCTCATCACCGGTGATGGTTCTAACCTTGTACTCACCGCCGATCGGGAGATTTGGGATGCCATGGATTTGGGAGGAGGGTTAGGATTAGTGGAACCGCAGTAATGTGAATGGACGGGACAACTAGGAGCGAACCGCCGTAGTATTAAAGGACGTGCGGGGGCGAGTAGGAGCGAACTGCCAGCGTGCGAATGGCAGGGTAGTGGCTTTCCATTCTCCCATGATACGGGCTTCCGAGAGCCCTTGGATCTGAGATCAAACGGTTGCATGGCGTGATTCTAGACCTATGGGTGAATATCCTATCCTGGAGGGTTATTCTGCAAATTTTCAGCAACTTAGCATGCGACCGTTTGATCTCAGATCCAAGGGCTGCCAGCAGCCCGTATCATGGTCGCGCCTACCACGACCTTCGCGTCGCTCGCGCGGTCGCGCCCTTGGAGATTTAACACGGTGCGTTAGGCTATCTGATGTTGGCATGTCATACATAGTCATCACTTAGTCACTCATACTACAACAAGGTTGGCTACAAGGTTGGCTATAAGTGTATTTTTTTACTCCTCTCTATCTCTTTCTTCGTACTCCCTCCGTCCCATAATATAAGAACGTTTTTTGACACTAGTGTAGTGTCAAAAACGTTCTTATATAATGGGACACAGGGAGTACTAGTATTTATTGCATTTTCCAAGGAGTGACCTCTTCCAATGAAATGGTGTTGCTAAGTTTGCTTCATTTAATTAGCTATAGACTCAAAATTGTCTTTTCACCTAGGTACACGCACTTAGCACCATTTCTTCCTTGGGTCACCAAACTAGTCTCTCTCTTCTTGATTAACTTGCCACATCAGACTTTATGCCTATGTGGCAAGCTTAAGCACATGTAGGAGCAAAGTAAGTACAATAGTGCGCTTTACATGGCATTTTTGCATATGTGGAGGAAAGAGAGGCAAGGAAAAAGTGGAGAAGTGGGCTCTCATGCAAGAGCCAACCTCTACTACTACATGGTGCAGCATTGGGAGAGGCACCTGTATGGAGGTGGTCAGGAATCGGGAGACTCACGCCGGTCGTAGCGCCACAGTTAAAATGATAATGGCAAGTCAAATCACGGGGCCCCACCTGTCCAGCAGTAACTCGCTGTCAAATCACACATCCCTACGTTTGCAGCAGCCTACTCCCTCATCTTCTCGCGTCTTTGTCGAACCGACTAGGCGGAACTGCCCCGCCTACCGCGCAGGAAAAGCCCCGCCCTCGACTTTTAAATACAACTACTCCCTCCGTCTAGGTGAGTAAGTCATATTACGAAAACCAAATAATCCCAAAATACTAAGGCGCGGTGCATTAACTTCTACCTCGTTTCTTCTTCCTTCACATATCAACCAATAAGAATCCAATGATATACTTTTTCTGACATAGTAACTCATATTTAGTTAGTCAAATGGATGACCTAGAACTACGTGCAGGCCCTATAAACCGAGACGCCTACAAATAAAAAACCGAGACGGAGAGGGTAGTTCAGCACGTATCTTTTTAGATCAATATAGTCGGGATTCAACAAGGAGCAAAACTAACAGGTAGGCTGCTCCTGTCGTGTTGGCGTAGCAACTCAAGCAGGGTCAGTCCGCACACGAAATGGCGACACACTTAACAGGACCCCTTTGGCAGACATGTGGCTCATCCACCGTGTTGTTCCACGTGCGATGCACCAAATTACAGTTCAGAGCAGCGGTTGGAATTGGAGGCACCCCGGTCGTAGCGCCGCAGTAGTAGAAAATGAGCGATGAGGGGTCAAATCACAAAGCCCCACCTTTCCCGCATTAAGCTGGACGGACGAAGCAACCATCATTTCACTCTAGCGCGCAAGAGCATAAAGAAAAGAGAAAACAATGATGCGTGCGACAGCTACCTAGGGCACCCTAGGGTAGGGGTCTCCACTACAGATCCTTTTTTAAAGCGCCTCCACTACAAATCGGCTTCTCCCTCGTCCTCTTGAAGAAAACCGATGATGAGTGCGGCAGTAGGGTTTGTAGGAGTACTACGGCGTGCGGGGCCACGTCGTAGTAAACGGGTTCGAGTCGACGCCTTAAATATGTGTGGGCCGCTTGGTTTTACGGGAACGAGGCAGCATTTTGGGTTCGGGGACCAGTGGAGATATAGCACGTACAAAAAATTGTGGACGTAGGTTCGACCGAAAGGCAATGATGCATGGGCCCTGCATTTTGATATACCCGGGGCCGCGTGAAATTTGCTACTCTACTCAAAACTAGTAAGGTACACATGTATTGAACGCATGAGATTTTGAAACCAAATTATGAATAAATACACACTATAGCATGTAAAGCTTTGAGTCATATATGCATGATGTAGATGTTCGTTTAGTTCTTATAGTTCATCTCATTCAAAATCAATTAGTTTTATAAAAATGTTAAGATTCATGGGGTTGTGCATTGTAAATCATAAAGTAAAAAACAAATAATGGCAATTCATTTAGAAAAAATAATCAATTATGATACAGAAGATTCTAGAACAAAGGAGAAGTGCTTGTGTTTTGAGGTTTGTGCATTATGCTTAAGTTCAACCATGGAGTCTTCTAAATTGTACATGTGGAAGATCTGGTGGAATTTTGATAATATCCAACGGCCAGTAGTGCTCGGATTTGCCCATCTCTGCACTGTCAGGTTAGCTTCATCCAGCGACCATCTTTCAAAGTTATTGGCACACTATATAGTTCTTGTGCCATAGTTGCATGTTTTGGAAAAAAGCTACTAGTGGGTTGTACTATCTATTTAGGAATAGAAGATGTATACATGGAAGTTGTAGGGAAAGAGATGACATGGAGGATCTCAATTCCTATGAGTAGGGATTGGAAAAGAGATGTCATTTGGTTCACATCATAGGAACTTTTCTATTGAATCTAGAGATGACATGTATCTCAAGTCCTATGAGGAGGGATTAGTAAAGAGATGTAATTTGGTTCATATCATAGGAACTTTTCTATTGAATATACGCTAATGTTTATTTTCCTTTGAAATTAAGGGAGTATAGGAATCCATTCATATGAACCAAGTGGCTCTAAAGCTATAGAAATGATATCATGTTTATTTCCTTTGAAATGTAGAGTATATGAATCTATTCCTATGAACCAATTGGCTCTAAAGGAAAAAATCCTATAAAAATTATATCATATAGAGTTCCTATGATATTCCTTGACACTAAAGGATGGTTGAAATTGCTGCGGGTGATACGATGGTCTTTCTTTGTAGACTCCTCACTCATCTTTATAGTTACCTCTCGAAGTTGAATGAAATGAAATATACAGGGTATTCTACATGTGCAATTTGGTACACAAAAACTCGGTAAAAGTTTCTGAGGTTATAATTTTCAATAAAGCTATATGCACTGCATTTCGGAACGGAGGGAGCATACGGCAGTTGCTAACACTCACGTGGAAGATTTGTGTGTAGGAGGAGTGGCTGTTTTGTTAAATGACATGGCAAAACTGACACTGTCGGATGCCGATCTAACGGTTCTTACGGCGTTCGTCAGGAAAAGGCTTGTGGCGAACGTTTGTCGGATAATGATTTACGGACACATGCATTGCATTGATACATGCCCCCCTCTCTCACGCACACGCACCCTCACGAGTCACAACTCTCCCGAGTCCTCTCACAGACTCGCACGTGGCACCCATCGTCTATCTGCAGGTAGACGTCACGCACATATGTGCTCTTCACACCCTACCCTCAGAACTTCTAAAAAACAAACGACGACGCGCACATTTTATTTTAGCTCACACGTCACACACTTATATTATTACTCTTGCGGCGAACGTTCTTTGGGCATAGTATATATTGTACTCTCACGAAGAGAAGCGGTGCACGCACGCACTAGTTCTCTCACACTCACTCGCGGGTACACGTAGGAGCACATTTTTTTGAAGCCGGTACAACAAAATCACTCCACTATATATAAAAGCAGGAGCCTTAGCGCTTGATTTACTAGGGTTCCTCTCGTTCACTCTCTCATGCTCTCCAGATCTAAGCAAGACATAGGTGGCCACACTCTCTCTCTCAGCTCACGGCTCATCACAAATCCGGCCGAACAACCTCGACCGGGGCGGGGGGTGTAGGTGCATCATTCACGCTGTCGTCGGTGGCGAGGGAGGAGAGCAACGGCTGCCCACACGTCCCGATCGGCGGCCGTGCCGTTCTCTCCGAGAGAGCGCCGACTCGGGAGGGCCTCCGACCCCTTCTTCCTCCCTGCGGTATTGTGGCCAAGATGCAGCCTCCCGACACCGTCTTTGCCACATGCCGACGACCCTCAGGTATATATTCCTTCGAAACCTGCCTTGCTCTATTGCTCCAGCTCTTCCCCCTTCGTGTGGATCCTTTTCTACTTCCGTCCGCTGTTCCAAAGCCACCTAGACTTCTACTATTATTAGAAGTAAAGCTAGTTCATATAGTCAACTCAAAGTGTTGGTTCAAACAGGGAAGAAAGTGGGAAAGCTATAGCATGAATCTAGGACTTGGTTCTAAGAGGAAATGGGGGAAAGTAGTAATATCTGTCACTGTTTAAATAACCGTATTTCGTATTTGTGCAAACAGGGATGTCTGTCTCCATATTGTTTCGGGATGTCTGTCTCCGTATCGTTTCTATCCGCGCAATCAAAAGCACACACCTTAGTTTTAGTACAACTGCGCAAAATGAGATGGCTATCCCTCGTTGTCGTCGTCTAACCTCCCGTCTACAAGGTAACCCTACATTGGTAGTAACTAAGGTAGAATGACCAACGCAATCTAAAAGAAGCTGATTTGTATGTTTTACTTCCTGATTGCAGTGCAGGGACGAGCGAAAACAACTGCATCCTAGTCCGGAATGCACTTTCTACCAGTTCATCCATGGACCGAGGACTAGCTGGCACGACTGCACGGTGGTTTTTTGGACAGGTGCACGGACAAGAGGCATTGTGGTCTGCTTATTTCTGCAAATAGCGGTGCTTAAATTTAGTGGAATGCACAAGAATTTCACCTGGTCAGTACACTGCATGGTTCAGTTCAGCATTCGAGCTGAGTCCACAATTATAAATGGTTATTCTAGAATGAGAGAACCTAACCCTAGATGGTGGCAACAAGAAATAACCAGAGTGAACTCCAGGAAATTTAAGCCTGCCGGGAGGCCCTTTGCTCAGAGAAGCCTTCCTTGTTTTTTCCTGATTTGTAAACCTTCTCACAACTTTGTCTTTTGCTGTGAACTAGTATATGTTTGTTATGTTCTATGAATCATTGAGATGTATAAAAGTGCTTAACTTATGCTTTTCAAGATTTTTATGAAGACGAGTTTAATGTGAGTGTTCCACATCAGCGCTAGACTAGCGTTGAACGTTTGGAATTTATTACATTGTGGCCTCAATTAACTGCATGAACCACTGTAACAAGATACATAGTTGCTTATATGATTCACGGGCACACAAAAGTAGCAGCAGTTCCCATAGACGGATTCAAACGGAGTACTAGCCCCAGAGGGGTCGATAACAGGCAAGGTTCGGATAATTAGACACAATCCAAACTACTATTAAACACTAGCTGGGGCAACTATTCCATGCCTCGATCTAATTTGGGCTGGACACAAGACGGACCTTGCCATGAACATCATCGAGGACGTCCTGCAGTAGCTCAATCCTGTGAACCTTCATGAAGACAACCTTGTGGCCTTGCCACTGATAAACTTGTTTGTGGAGGCATGCCACGTCATCTTCCTGCGTAAGCTTGACAAGAACTGTATGCCTCACAAACGAAGGAGTAGCTTTGAACTTCTTGTGCTTTAGTACACCCTGGACAACACGCCTGACAACAGTGAGGCTGGAAAACACCTCTTCATTGGTATAACCGCAAATGGCTTCCAGGATCCAACAGCCTAAGAACTCTGTTTTCCCAGTGCGTATATTCAGGTCGTCCGCCTCATAGCGAGTGACATGCACAACCACACAATCCTTGTCTGCATCAGGGCTCTAATTGAAACAGAAACAAATTCTGAATTACTTTTCAGTATAAGAAACACAAGTTATTTCAACCACTATGTATAGCATGGCATCGAAGCTAATAAAATTTTGCATTATTAATCACCACATACTTCCTTTTCTAAAAAAAAATCACCACATACTTAGATGAAAAACCACAATCGAGA
>NC_041389.1:444844464-444909945 GCF_002162155.2 Triticum dicoccoides | reverse complement strand
CCTCAAACGGGGCGTTGACCATCTCAATAGTGGCCTTGAGCGTATCTGGGGTCGGCTCGGTGGTTGCCTCCATCTTCTTGGAGCTCTCTGTCTCCTGGGGATCAGCCTCCCGCGTCTGCTCCAATATCGGCAGATCTTTGCCTGGTTCTCCTTGGTCCATCATGAAACTGACGAATACTAGGAGACCACTAAAAGGAAAACACACTGCTTTGCAAAAGTTCTTTTTTTTCTCTGAACAAAAATATACCAACATCACGGATCCGCTTACCTTCCCTTCGTTGGGAGAGAAGAACAGTGGCAGATGCGAGTGTTGCCTTTCTTGAAGACGGTGAGGGAGAAGGGGATTCAGCGAAGAGTGAAATGATGGTTGCTTCGTCCGTCAAACTTAGACTACGGGGAGGTGGGGTTTTGTGATACGATGGCTCGTTACTGCCGCGCTACGACCGGGGTGACTCTCCGCCTGCATACTACCTTCTAATTGGTGGATGGCATTTGGGCCCGCGCACTGCATGGCCTGCATGTCGGTGAACAAAAATATAACGGCATTCAGTAGAGGGAGACGTTTCAATGACCTAGGAGGAGCCAGAAGCGGTAGAGTGTCTCCACTATACTAGTAGTAATTGTTTTTCTGGGTAGCTCTGTACTAGTAGTAATTGTTTCTCTGGGCCCAAGACAAAATAGCCAATCCACACTAGTAAATAGTAAAATCAATTCAAAAGGCGCTACCCACACCCAGCACACCGCCCCCCCCAAAAACCTGGGTGTTCTTCTTCCTCCTTGCTCCCACCCACCTTACGTCAGCTCGCTCCACTCGTACCCCCAAATTCCTCACCTCACTCCTACAGAAAACCCCAACTCCCCTTCTTCCTCACTCCTACAGAAAACCCCCAGCTCCCCTTCTTCTTCGCTCGCACTACAACTAGGCTCATCATTCGTTACTCTGCTCAAATCCGTGAGCGCGACGCAACGCCCTCGAGGAAAATGGAGTCGGCTGACCCCTGCGCCAAGAAGATGAGGCTCCCGCCAGCGGCGATGCCTGTTGTAGATCCCGCACCCGGCGGCGCGGGGAGAAGCGGCGACCCCGCCCCCACCGGATCCCAGGAACCTGTAGAATCTCGGGTGGACCGCATCAGCGATCTCCCGGACGCCGTCCTTGGGGATATCATCTCGCTTCTCCCCACCAAGGATTGTCGTCGCACCCAAGTCCTCTCAATTCGGTGGCGCCCTCTATGGCACGCCATGCCCCTTAATCTCGACTGTCGTCAGCTATCTCTCTTCAATGATTTTGAAATCCCCAGAGCCATCATCTCCTCCCACCAGGGCTCCGTTCAAAGCCACTGCATCCCGTCATGCTACCTGAGCAAGCATACCATGCCCTGCACGGTGGATGCCTGGGTGAAATCCCCTGAATTCACAGAAATACAGCTGCTCGAGTTCTACTATTCCCCTTGAAATCACATACCACATACCGAACGCCATGAACTTGTGCCCTCAGCACCGTGTCCATCTCGCGGTTTTCCCCCTCTCTCCACACCGCCACCTTTGCGCTGTGCTACCTACCAGACAATCTGGTACTAAACCTTCGACTCCCATTTCTCAAGAAACTTTCACTTATGCGGGTTCGTATATCGGAGGCATCATTGCACAGCATCATCCACTCCAGTTGCCCTGCGCTGGAGTGCTTGGTGCTTGTTTTCATAGTTAGAATCGGTTGTCTCCAAATAAAGTCACCTAACCTTGTAAGAATTGGAATTTCTTTTGACGGAAGGCAGCTCATCATCCAAGATGCCCCTTCACTTCAAAGGTTGATCCTTGATTCTAGTTATTCACCGTTGCAAATAACCGTCCTCTCTGCGCCTAAACTGGAGACCTTGGGTGTAATACATGATCTCTGTGCTCATTTCAATATGGTGTTTGGCTCCACAGTTCTTCAGGTACTTTATATTATCATCTACACTTGTAACCATAAGCTGCATTTTAAAATTCTGGGCATAATTTATATATCATATTGGAGTACACATTTTGTACTAATATTATGTTATATGCTCAATAAAGAGTTTCTCCATGGATGGCCTATCAATGGTACTAGATTCTGTTAAGATCTTATATATCCAAATGAATAGTTTTGATCTGACCAAGATTATTGGCTTGCTGCAATGCTTTCCATGTCTGGAGAAGTTGTATATAAAGGTGATAATTTCACGCACATTGGAAGCCCGCATATAGTGTACTAGAATTAACCGTTCAGTTGTTGCTCTTTCGACACTCTTCTTTTAGACCTTAACTGTTTTCAATCTTCATGTCTATTTAGGTAACATGATGGGGTAAGAAAGTTATAACCAATCGGTGGATTCGTAAGCATCGGGATTTTCTCACTTCTCATGAGATTCGATTGAAGACAATAACGCTAGAACGATATGTAGCCAACCGTGCAAACACAAGATTTGTCACATTCTTCCTGCTGAATGTGAGGTTACTATTGTCAATCAGGCTTAAGTTTATCAGCAGCATGGTTTTGACGGATGGGTATGTCGAAGAGCAAAAAAAGGAGTTTCAGGTGGGCAAAAGAGCTTCTGAACATGTCGGGCTTCTATTTACAACATATTTGTTGGCGTTCTGGGAACGGGGGTCCCCAGACTTGCCTGCCTGCGGCCTGCGACGTGGCTCAAGTGGGGGCCCAGCACGGCCCAGCTTCATCAGCTCAAGCTCAAGACCCTCGCGAGGGGCCAAGCCTCGCGGGGTGGACGACAGGAACCTTCCTCAGGAGCAGCCTCGTCAGGCAGGCTCATGAGGAGGCAGAGAGATCAAGGCAGGGTACCTCACGAGGGTGCCCCATGACGCAAGCCATGACGATCGAGATCAGGTGGGCGCCAGCCTGCGCAGTGTCCTCGTTTCCCCTTTGGTGCAAAGGAGGCAAGCACAGGCCAAGGCATCAGGCAAAGGTTACCACTTCGGTGCAACAAGACCAAGATCAGCAGAGCGGCAGGACGGAGGTCATCGTGGAGCCCAGGACAGCATCACCGTCAGAGCCTTTGGAGCCGAAGACCAACTTTAGTCAGGATAAGTGTACTAGATGTTCCCCTTCAAAATGGCCAATTGTTGGCGCCCTTCCCGCTCATTATTTGGGAAGAGGCCCAGGGCCTCCCTCTATAAATAGGACTAGCCACCACAGAGAGAGAGGGGGTCAAACCTACCAGAGAGAGAGAGAGAAACGTTCTGGACTCGCCCAAGTAGTCCATCGCACTAGCTCAAGAACAGCCCCTCGCGAGGTTGTTCTTCCTTTGTACTGTTCTTAATTGATGTCTACTACACAACCTTCTTCTTGTAGACGTTGTTGGGCCTGCAAGTGCACAGGTTTGTAGGACAGTAGCAAATTTCCCTCAAGTGGATGACCTAAGGTTTATCAATCTTTGGGAGGCGTAGGATGAAGATGGTGTCTCTCAAACAACCCTGCAACCAAATAACAAAGAGTCTCTTGTGTCCCCAACACACCCAATACAATGGTAAATTGTATAGGTGCACTAGTTCGGCGAAGAGATGGTGATACAAGTGCAATATGGATGGTAGATAAGAGTATTTGTAATCTGAAATAATAAAAACATCAAGGTAACTAATGATAAAAGTGAACGTAAACGATATTGCAATGATAGGAAAACAAGGCCTAGGGTTCATACTTTCACTAGTGCAAGTTCTCTCAACAATAATAACATAGATAGATCATATAACAATCCCTCAACATGCAACAAAGAATCACTCCAAAGCAACTAATAGCGGAGAAAAAACATAGAGATTATGGTAGGGTACGAAACCACCTCAAAGTTATTCTTTCCAATCAATCTGTTGGGCTATTCTCATAAGTGCCACAAACAGCCCTAGAGTTCGTACTAGAATAACACCTTAAGACACAAATCAACCAAAACCCTAATGTCACCTAGATACTCCAACGTCACCTCAAGTATCCGTGGGCATGATTATACGATAAGCATCACACAATTTCAAATTCATCCAACCAACACAAAGTACTTCAAAGAGTGCCCCAAAGTTTCTACCGGAGAGTCAAGAACGTGTGCCAACCCCTATGCATAGGTTCATGGGTGGAACCCGCAAGTTGGTCACCAAAACATACATCAAGAGGCACATGATATCCCATTGTCACCACAGATAAGCACGGCAAGACATACATCAAGTGTTCTCATAAAAGAGTCAATCCGATAAGATAACTTCAAAGGGGAAACTCAATTCATCACAAGAGAGTAGAGGGGGAGAAACATCATAAGATCCAACTACAATAGCAAAGCTTGGGATACATCAAGATCGTGCCATAGAGGGAACACGAGAGAGAACACGAGAGAGAGAGAGATCAAACACATAGCTACTGGTACATACCCTCAGCCCCGAGGGTGAACTACTCCCTCCTCGTCATGGACAGCGTCGGGATGATGAAGATGGCCACCGGTGATGGGTTCCCCCTCCGGCAGGGTGCCGGAACGGGCTCCCGAGAGGTTTTTGGTGGCTACAGAGGCTTGCGGCGGCGAAACTCCCGATCTATCTTTTGTTCTGGAAGTTTTACGATACGTAGGTATATATGGGTGCAAGGGGTACGTCGGTGGAGCTTCGGGGGCCCCACGAGGCAGGGGGTGCGTGGCCAGCTCCCGTATCTTCTGACGTAGAGTCCAAGTCTATCCGGTGGCTTTCCTTCCAAAAATAACTTCTCCAGTTGATTTCGTTCCGTTTTGACTCCGTTTGATATTCCTTTTCTTCGAAATACTGAAATAGGCAAAAAAACAGCAAATCTGGGCTGGGCCTCCGGTTAATAGGTTAGTCCCAAAAGTAATATAAAAGTGGAAAATAAAGCCCAATATTGCCCAAAACAGTAGATAATATAGCATGGAGCAATCAAAAATTATAGATACGTTGGAGACGTATCAAGCTTCCCCAAGCTTAATTCCTGCTCGTCCTCAAGTAGGTCAATGATAAAAAGATAATATTTGATGTGGAATGCTAGTTGGCATAATTTCATTGTAATTCTTCTTAATTGTGATATGAACATTCAGATCCGAAAGATTCAAGACAAAAGTTCATATTGACATAAAAATAATAATACTTCAAGCATACTACAAAGCAATCATGTCTTCTCAAAATAACATGGCCAAAGAAAGTTATCCCTACAAAATCATATCGTCTGGCTATGCTCTGTCTTCACCACACAAAGTATTTAAATCATGCACAACCCCGATGACAAGCCAAGCAATTGTTTCATACTTTTGACATTTTCAAAACTTTTTCAATCTTCACGAAATACATGAGCGTGAGCCATGGATATAGCACTATATGTGGAATAGAATGGTGGTTGTGGAGAAGACAAAAAGAGGGGAAGATAGTCTCACGTCAACTAGGCGTATCAACGGGCTATGGAGATGCCCATTAATAGATATCAATGTGAGTGAGTAGGGATTGTCATGCAACGGATGCACTAGAGCTATAAGTATATGAAAGCTCAACAAAAGAAACTAAGTGGGTGTGCATCCAACTCGCTTGCTCACGAAGACCTAGGGCATTTTGAGGAAGCCATCATTGGAATATACAAGCCAAGTTCTATAATGTAAAATTCCCACTAGTATATGAAAGTGACAAAATGAGAGACTTTCTATCATGAAGATCATGGTGCTACTTTGAAGCACGAGTGTGGTAAAAGGATAGTAGCATTGTCCCTTCTCTCTTTTTCTCTCATTTTTTTATATTTTTTTATTATTTTTTTGCGCCTTTTCTCCTTTTTTATGGCCTCTTTTTTTTATTTATTTTTCGTCCGGAGTCTCATCCCAACTTGTGGGGGAATCACAGTCTCCATCATCCTTTCCTCACTGGGACAATGCTCTAAAAATGATGATCATCACACTTTTATTTACTTACAACTCATGAATTAAAAATCGATACTTAGAACAACAATATGACTCTATGTGAATGCCTCCGGCGGTGTACCGGGATATGCAATGACTCATGAGTGACATGTATGAAAGAATTATGAACGGTGGCTTTGCCATAAATACGATGTCAACTACATGATCATGCAAAGCAATATGACAATGATGGAGCGTGTCATAATAAACGGAACGGTGGAAAGTTGCATGGAAATATATCTCGGAATGGCTATGGAAATGCCATGATAGGTAGGTATGATGGCTTTTTTGAGGAAGGTATATGGTGGGTGTATGATACCGGCGGAAAGTGTGTGGTATTAGAGAGGCTAGAATTGGTGGAAGGAAGAAGGGTGCGTATAATCCATGGATTCAACATTAGTCATAAAGAACTCATATACTTATTGCAAAAATCTACAAGTTATCAAAGCAAAGTATTATGCACATGCTCCTAGGGGGATAGATTGGTAGGAAAAGACCATCGCTCGTCCCTGACCGCCACTCATAAGGAAGACAATCAATAAATAAATCATGCTCCGACTTCATCACATAACGGTTCACCATACGTGCATGCTACGGGAATCACAAACTTTAACACAAGTATTTCTAAAATTCACAACTACTCAACTAGCATGACTCTAATATCACCATCTTCATATCTCAAAACAATTATCAAGCATCAAACTTTTCTTAGTATTCAACGCACTCATAAGAAAGTTTTTACTACCTAGCATATTAAGATTATTTAAGAAAATTACCATGCTATTTAAGACTCTCAAAATAATATAAGTGAAGCATGGGAGTTCATCTATTTCTTCAAAATAAAACGACACCACCGTGCTCTAAAAGATATAAGTGAAGTACTAGAGCAAATGATAAACTACTCCGAAAGATATAAGTGAAGATCAATGAGTAGTCAAATAATTATACAACTATGTGAAGACTCTCTAACATTAAAGAATTTCAGATCTTGGTACTGTATTCAAACAGCAAGAAAAACAAAATAAAATGACATTGCAAGGATAGCACAACTCATGTGAAGAAGCAAAAACTTAGGCTCAAACAATACTAATCGATAGTTGTTGAAGAGGAAAGGTGGGATGCCTACCGGGGCATCCCCAAGCTTAGATGCTTGAGACTTATTGAAATATTATCTTGGGGTGCCTTGGGCATCCACAAGCTTGAAATTTTGTGTCTCATTAATTCCTTTCATATCATGGTTTCTCTTTTTATCAAAAGCTTCATTCACAACAAACTCAACAAGAACTCGTGAGATAGGTTAGTATAAACCAATGCAAAACCTTATCATTTTATACTGTAACAAATCACTTAAATTATTATTCAACATTTCATACTAAATGCCTCTGCATATTTAATACTCCTATCCTCAAATAGAATCATTAAACAAGAAAACATATGCAAACAATGCAACCATAATAGCAATCTGCCAAAACAGTGTAGTCTGTAAAGAATGCAAGAGTATCAATACTTCCCTGACTCCAAAAATTATGAACTAAAATTCCAAATGTAATAAATATATTAGAGCTCAATATGCAAAAAGATTAAACATTATACCACTCTCTGAATTTTCTAGGAAATTTTTGCAACAGCGGTAAACTTTCTGTTTTCAAACAGCAACATGTATACTAGCAAAATAAGCATGGTAAAGGATATCCTTGACATTTTTATTGAAACTAAAGATGAAAAACATTATTCTAAATAACAGCAAGCAAATACTAACAAAATAAAATGACTCTTCAAGCAAAACACATATCATGTGGTGAATAAAAATATAGCTCCAAGTAAAGTTACCGATGAACGAAGACGAAAGAGGGGATGCCTTCCGGGGCATCCCCAAGCTTAGACGCTTGGTTATCCTTGAATATTACCTTGGTGTGCCTTGGGAATCCCCAAGCTTAGGCTCTTTCCACTCCTTATTCCATAGTCCATCAAATCTTTACCCAAAACTTGAAAACTTCACAACACAAAACTTAACAGAAAACTCGTAAGCTCCGTTAGTGAAAGAAAACAAAACACCACTTCAAGGTACTGTAATGAACTCATTATTTATTTATATTGGTGTTAAACATAGTGTATTCCAACTTAACTATGGTTTATAAACTATTTTACTAGCCATAGATTCATCAAAATAAGCAAACAACACATGAAAAATAGAATCTGTCAAAAACAGAACAGTCTGTAGTAATCTGTAACTAACGCAAACTTATGGAACTCCAAAAATTCTAAAATAAATTGGTGGACCTGAGGAATTTTTCTAGTAATCATATTAAAAAATAATCAACTAAATAGCACTCTCCAGTAAAAAGTTGAAGCTAATCTCGTGAGCGCTAAAGTTTCTGTTTTTTACAGCATGATCATAAAGACTTCACCCAAGTCTTCCCAAAGTTCCACTTGGCACAAACACTACTTAAAACACAAAACCACATCTAAACAGAAGCTAGATGGATTATTTATTCCTAAACATAACCAAAAAGCAAGAAACTAAAATAAAATTGGGTTGCCTCCCAACAAGCGCTATCGTTTAACGCCCCTAGCTAGGCATGATGATTTCAGTGATGCTCACATAAAAGATAGGAATTGAAACATAAAGAGAGCATCATGAAGAATATGAATAGCACATTTGAGTCTAACCCACTTCCTATGCATATGGATTTTGTGAGCAAACAACTTATGGGAACAAGAACCAACTTTCATAGGAAGGTAAAACAAGCATAACTTCAAGATTTTAAGCACATAGAGGGGAAACTTGATATTATTGCAATTCCTACAAGCATATATTCCTCCCTCATAATAATTTTCAGTAGCATCATGAATGAATTCCACAATATAACCAGCACCTAAAGCATTCTTTTCATGATCTACTATCATAGAATTTTTACTACTCTCCACATAAGCAAATTTCTTCTCATTCGGAATAGTGGGAGTATCATAAGAGACTTGAACACTAAAAATTGTTTCCACATTAAAAGAGTAATGTTCAGAAAAAGGGTAATCATAATTATGACAAGATTTGTAAATATAATCATCACTACTTTTTATAGCATAAGTTTCATCACAATAATCATCATAAGTAGCAACTTTGTTCTTATCATAATCGATTGAAACCTCTCCCAAGATAGTGGAATCATCAATAAGTAAAGTTGACACTCTTCCAAATCCACTTTCATATTCATCACAATAGAATTCAACATCCTCCAAAATAGTGGGATCACTACTTCCTAAAGTTTACACTCTTCTGAACCCACTTTCATCAATATAATCATCATAGGTAGGAGGCATGCTATCATCATAACAACTTTGCATATCAAAACTTGGGGTGCTAAAAATATCATCTTCATTAATCATAGCATCCCCAAGCTTGGGACAAACATTAATTTCAGCAAATATATTCTCAAATATTTCATCCTCATCAAGCATAGCTTCCCCAAGCTTGGGCTCTTTCATATCATAAGCATAATCACACTCATCATTAAAAATATGGATAGCACCAGCAATTATCATCATCACAATGAGTAGTAGGAGCAACATCAATTGGGAGGGAAACCTTTTTACCTTTGTTGCTCCTTCTTTTCTTTTTCTTCTTCACATTATGTGTGGGTTCAACCTTCCTCTTTGAGCTCCTTATTGATGAGATTGGTTGAATAGAAAGCTCCTCCTCGTTACCTGATTCATCATGAGAAATAATAGGAGGATATTGGGAAGTCTCTTACCTTTCATTAGTATTCTCATCATCTTCCATTTGCTTTCTTTTCTTTATGTAATTGACAATATAAGGATTTTCAATGCAATTCTCCGCACAAAACATATAAATCTTTTCTAGATCAATATCAAGGAATTTCTTATGGGCAAATTCTGGAAGGTCCTTAAGTAAACGTTTCAATTCTTCATAACCCAAAAGTAAACTAAGCTCATTGTAATGTGCAAGGGAGATCAAATCATCACAATTTTTGGACACGATTTGGTCATGAAACAATTTGCATTGGAGATGTAAATGACCACGTTCATTGCAAAGTTCACAAGTACAGCAAATGAATTTTAAATTTTCAGCACTCACACCTAGCCTTTCTTGCAACCATTTAGTTTCTAAATGCTTATGCCTCTTGCAATAAATATCTTCTCTATTTGGTGTGTTCATGTAAACATGCACTCCACAAAAGTTGACATGCTCATAAGAGATATTTTCATCATGACTAGAGCAATCATCATTAATACTATGGATATTCAAGGAGTTTATACTAACCACATTGCAATCATGCTCATCATCCAAAGATTTAGTACCAAGCATTTTAAAGCATTCTTCTTCTAGCACTTGAGCACAATTTTCCTTTCCATCAAACTCACAAAAGATATTAAAAAGGTGAAGCGTATGAGACAAACTTAACTCCATTTTTTGTAGTTTTCTTTTATAAACTAAACTAGTGATAAAACAAGAAAAAAAAGATTCGATTGCAAGATCTAAAGATATACCTTCAAGCACTCACCTCCCTGGCAACGGCGCCAGAAAAGAGCTTAGTTGATGGGGTGTGAGTCAGTGCCCTTTACCTAGCCTCCCCGGCAAAGGCGCCAGAAAAGAGCTTGATGTCTACTACACAACCTTCTTCTTGTAGACATTGTTGGGCCTACAAGTGCACAGGTTTGTAGGACAGTAGCAAATTTCCCTCAAGTGGATGACCTAAGGTTTATCAATCCGTGGGAGGCGTAGGATGAAGATGGTCTCTCTCAAACAACCCTGCAACCAAATAACAAAGAGTCTCTTGTGTCCCCAACACACCCAATACAATGGTAAATTGTATAGGTGCACTATTTTGGCGAAGAGATGGTGATACAAGTGCAATATGGACGGTAGATAAGAGTATTTGTAATATGAAATAATAAAAACAGCAAGGTAACTAATGATAAAAGTGAGCGTAAACGGTATTGCAATGATAGGAAACAAGGCCTAGGGTTCATACTTTCACTAGTGCAAGTTCTCTCAGCAATAATAACATAGATAGATCATATAACAATACCTCAACATGCAACAAAGAATCACTCCAAAGCCACTAATATCGGAGAACAAACATAGAGATTATGGTAGGGTACGAAACCACCTCAAAGTTATTATTTCCAATCAATCTGTTGGGTATTCCTATAAGTGCCACAAACAGCACTAGAGTTCGTACTAGAATAACACCTTAAGACACAAATCAACCAAAACCCTAATGTCACCTAGATACTCCAACGTCACCTCAAGTATCCGTGGGCATGATTATACGATAAGCATCGCACAATCTCAGATTCATCCAACCAACACAAAGTACTTCAAAGAGTGCCCCAAAGTTTCTACCGGAGAGTCAAGAACGTGTGCCAACCCCTATGCATAGGTTCATGGGAGGAACCCACAAGTTGGTCACCAAAACATACATCAAGAGGCACATGATATCCCATTGTCACCACAGATAAGCACGGCAAGACACACATCAAGTGTTCTCATAAAAGACTCAATCCGATAAGATAACTTCAAAGGGGAAACTCAATTCATCACAAGAGAGTAGATGGGGAGAAACATCATAAGATCCAACTACAATAGCAAAGCTTGAGATACATCAAGATCATGCCATAGAGGGAACACGAGAGAGAGAGAGAGATCAAACACATAGCTACTGGTACATACCCTCAGACCCGAGGGTGAACTACTCCCTCCTCATCATGGATAGCGCCGGGATGATGAAGATGGCCACCGGTGATGGGTTCCCCCTCCGGCAGGGTGCCGGAACGGGCTCCCAAGAGGTTTTTGGTGGCTACAGAGGCTTGCGGCGGCGGAACTCCCGATCTATCTTCTGTTCTAGAAGTTTTACGATACGTAGGTATATATGGGTGCAAGGGGTACGTTGGTGGAGCTTCGGGGGCCCCAGAAGGCAGGGGGCGCGTGGCCAGCTCCCGTATCTTCTGACGTAGAGTCCAAGTCTATCCGGTGGCTTTCCTTCCAAAAATAACTTCTCAAGTTGATTTCGTTCCATTTTGACTCCATTTGATATTCCTTTTCTTTGAAATACTAAAATAGGCAAAAAAGACAGCAAATCTGGGCTGGGCCTCCGGTTAATAGGTTAGTCCCAAAAGTAATATAAAAGTGGAAAATAAAGCCCAATATTGCCCAAAACAGTAGATAATGTAGCATGGAGCAATCAAAAATTATAGATACATTGGAGGCGTATCATTCATCAGCCCCGGAGGCAATCCACCACACCACACACTTGAGTAGGGTATTACACCACAACGGTGGCCCGAACCAGTATAAATCTTGTGTCTCTTGTGCTGTTCATCGTTCCTAGTTTAGATCCCTTGCAAACCATTAACACGTGAGCTGGTAGGGGAAAGATCTCCGTGCGCACCCCAGAGTTCGAACCTCAAGGGTCTGCAAGAACCCGAAATCCAACATTTGGCGCGCCAGGTAGGGGTGCGCCAGAATCTTTCTTCTGCTGGTCGCGTGTGATCTTCCATCGTGTCCATGGCCGACGCTCGCTGAGCCCGCGCCGAGCGTCGGGCTGCTCGTGCCGCCCGAGTCGCCCGGACGGCTCCCGTCAGCGGACGCCCACGTTGTTCCCCGTCGCATGCCGCCAACGCCCCCACCGGCCCGGCGGGGAATGAGCAGCAGGCCTGTTGAGGGGAGCTGCGCGACCACTACCTCGCCCGTCACGCTAGGCCGGCGCCTCCGATCGTTGCAGCTCTCCTGGGCGGCTCACTAGCGCCACCTTCGAGCCACCACATCAAGCCGTTCACCCGCCAGATCGCCACCGCCTCCAAGCGCCAGGGAGCCCCGCCGGGCTGGGTGGCGCCCGAGGCCGACCTGCTCTTCAACACGGACGATCACCCCTCCAACCCTGCCGGTTTGGGTGCGCTTTCGATGTTGTGTACCCCCACCATCTGCCAAGTGGCCGTCACTAGGACCCTCATCGACGGCGGGGGCGGCCTCAGCGTGCTCTCTGTGGAGGCCTTCAGCCTCCTCCATGTGCCACCAGAGCGGCTCCAGCCCAGCAGGCCTTTTTCAGGAGTCGGAGCCGGTTCCACCGCCTCCCTGGGACAAATTCGCCTCTCGGTGACCTTCGGCACCCGCGATAACTTCCGCATAGAGCTGATTGACTTTGACATCGCCCCCGTCAGCCTGCCCTACAACGCCATCCTCGTCTACCCGGCCTTGGCCCGGTTCATGGCAGCGACTCACCCGGCGTACAACCTCATGAAGATGCCCGGAAGCAGCGGCGTCCTTACCACGCTAGGAGACACAGGAGATGCACTGCAGGCGCTCAAGCTTGTTTTCAGGACGGCCGCGGCGGCATGGCCCGCCAGCGCTGATGCCCCCGAGCCCAAGGGGCCCGCGCCGTCTAAGAAGAAGCAGCTATTCACTCAAAACAAGGCGGAAACCAAGCAGGTACCAGTCAACGAGGACGGGTCCACTGACGCCACCTTCACCATAGGTGCAAACCTCGAACCCGAGCAGGAGGAGGCCTTGGTGAAGTTCCTGCGCGCGAACAAGAAGGTGTTTGCGTGGGGACCTGATCAGTTGGCGGGGGTCCCGAGGGGCGTGATTGAGCATCACTTCAACGTGTGCCCCAACGTGCGCCCCGTGAAGTAGAAGGCGAGGCAACAGTCCACACAGAAACAAGCTTTTATCGTCCAAGAGACCCGCAAGCTAGAGCCTGCAGGGGTTATTCGCGAGGTCCGCTACCCAGATTGGCTGGCGAACCCAGTTGTCGTGCCAAAAAAGGGGGGAAAGGAACGTATGTGTGTCGACTTCACCAACCTCAACAAGGCCTACCCACAGGATCCATTCCCGCTTCCCCGCATCAACCAGATCGTCGACTCCACCGCTGAGTGTGACCTGCTGTGCTTCCTGGATGCCTTCTCAGGCTATCACCAGATCAAGATGGCGGTAGAAGACGTGGAAAAAACGGCTTTCCTGACCCCGTGCAGAGTGTACTGCTATACATGCATGCCATTTGGGTTACGCAACGCAGGCACGACCTTTCAGCGGCTGATGCACATCGCCCTGGGCCGACAGCTCGGGAGGAATGCTGAGGCGTACGTCGATGACATTGTAGTGAAGTCTCGGGAGGCAAGAACCCTGATACAGGATTTGGAAGAAACCTTCGCGAGCCTTGATGAAGTGGACCTGCGGCTCAACCCGGAGAAGTGTGTATTTGGAGTCCCCTCGGGCAAGCTCCTGGGTTTCCTCGTGTCCCATAGGGGCATCGAGGCCAACCCGGAAAAGGTCAAAGTAGTCGAAGACATGAGCCACCAAAGACCCTCAGAGAAATGCATAAACTCACCGGGCGCGTGACCGCGCTAGGACGTTTCATCTCCAAGCTGGGGGAATGAGCACTGCCATTCTTCAAGCTGATGAAGAAGAAGGGCCCCTTTGAATGGACTGAAGAGGCCGACAAGGCATTCCAAGAACTCAAGAGGTACCTTACCAGCCCTCCGGTGATGGTAGCTCCGCGTCCTCGAGAGCCCCTGGTGCTCTATCTCGTGGCCACCCCCTACTCCACCAGCGCAGCCCTGGTAGCGGTCAGGGAGGAGCATCAGGCCAAGGCCGCAACTGCCCTCCGGGCAGGAGCGAAGCGAAGCCAAGAGAGCCTCACAAAGACCATGGCCGCGGCCGAAGGGGATCAGCCGCAGCAGGAAAGCGCGCCCCGGAGCAGGAGAGGGCCCACCAAGCGACCAAGCGCTGGGGGCTCCATCGCCTCGGGAGGCGCCCCAACCTACGGAGGACGCGAGCAGCGCCAGCGCTCACAGCCTCGTCGAGCACCCCATGTACTTCGTCAGCACAGTGCTACGGGACGCGAGGGCGCGGTACCCCATGCCCCAAAAACTCCTCCTCGCGCTATTGGTAGCCTCACGCAAGCTGCGACACCACTTCCAAGGTCATCCCATCAAGGTCGTCTCAGCATACCCTTTGGAGAGGGTGCTCAGGAGCCCCAACTCAGCTGGAAGAGTCGCCGAGTGGAACATCGAACTGCAAGCATTTCAGCTAGAATTCAGCACAACCAGAGTCATCAAGGGGGCCGCATTGGCAGATTTCGTGGCAGAATGGACGAAGGCACCCGGCCTCGAAGCAGGCGAAGACCGATCACTTTCTCTGGGGAGCGAGGCACCAGACGGCTGGGTGATGTACTTTGACGGGGCATTCCCCGACATGGCACGAGGGCCGGCGCAGTGCTTGTATCCCCTACTCAGGACAAGCTCTATTATGCCATGCAGCTCTGTTTCCAGCATGGGGAAAAGGTCTCCAACAACATAGCAGAATATGAAGGCCTGATAGCCGGCCTGAGAGCCGCAGTCGCTTTGGGGGTAAAGCGCCTCATCATCAAGGGCGATTCACAACTCCTCGTCAACTTCTCCAACAAGATATACGAGCCGAAGGACGAGCACATGGAAGCCTACCTCGCGGAGGTTCACAGGATGGAGAAACAGTTCTGGGGGCTGGAACTGCAGCATGTGCCTCGCGGCACCAATCAAGAGACGGATGACATCGCCAAGAGGGCGTCCAGGCGGCTACCTCAAGAGCCTGGCATCTTCAAAGAGCGACTCTTCAGGCCCTCAGCGGCACCATCCTTATCAAGCGCGGCACGACCTCAGGAGGAGCTCCCCCAGCCGCCTGCCTCGGGAGCCCCGGTCTGCGGCCCGGCCTCAGGGGCACGCCTACTCCTGGCGTTGGAGCCTCAGGAAGGGTGCCGGATCATAGAGCTCAAGAGCTACTTGACGCGGGGGACCCTGCCGGAGAAGGAGGAGGAGGCAGAGCGTGTGGCGCGGCAAGCCACGACCTACTGCATCAGGGATGGAGAGCTTTACCAGAGGCGACCGAATGACGTGTCCCTACATTGCATTTCCAGAGAGCAAGGGAAGGAATTGCTGGAAGACATACACGGCGGAGACTGTGGGTGAGGGAGTCCCGGATTAGGGGGTGTCCGGATAGCCGGACTATAGCCTTTGGCCGGACTCCTGGACTATGAAGATACAAGATTGAAGACTTTGTCCCGTGTCCGAATGGGACTTTCCTTGGCGTGGAAGGCAAGCTTGGCGATATGGATATGTAGATCTCCTACCATTGTAACCGACTATGTGTAACCCTAACCCTCTTCGATGTCTATATAAACCGGAGGGTTTTAGTCCGTAGGACGAACAACAATCATACCATAGGCTAGCTTCTAGGGTTTAGCCTCTCTGATCTCGTGGTAGATCTACTCTTGTACTATCCATATCATCAATATTAATCAAGCAGGAGTAGGGTTTTACCTCCATCGAGAGGGCCCGAACCTGGGTAAAAACATCGTGTCCCTTGTCTCCTGTTACCATCCGCCTAGACGCATAGTTCGGGACCCCCTACCCGAGATCCGCCAGTTTTGACACCGACATTGGTGCTTTCATTGAGAGTTCCTCTGTGTCGTCATCTTTAGGCCCGATGGCTCCTTCGATCATCACCAACGACGCGGTCCAGGGTGAGACTTTTCTCCCTGTACAGATCTTCGTATTCGGCGGCTTTGCACTGCAGGCCAATTCACTTGGCCATCTGGAGCAGATCGAAAGCTACGCCCCTGGCCATCAGGTCAGATTTGGAAGTTTGAACTACACGGCCGACGTCCGCGGAGACTTGATCTTCGACGGATTCGAGCCACAGCCAAGCGCGCCGCACTGTCTCGATGGGCACGATCTAGCTCTGCCGCCGGACAGTGCCCTGGAGGCCGCACCAGTGTCCGCTCCGACCCTTAGCTCGGAGCCGACTTTGCCGATCGAGGACGAGTGGCTGGACACTGCCTCGGGGGCTGCAATCTCTACGGCGATTGAGCCGAACACCATCCCTGTCCTTTGCGAAGCGCGTAACTCAAGGTGCCGGACTCCTCTCCGGACTCCGAACCTTCCGCGCCCCCGCTAATCGAATCTGATCGGGCGCCGATTATGGAGTTCACTACCGCGGACATCTTTCAGCAATCGCCCTTTGGCGACATCCTGAATTCACTAAAATCTCTCTCTTTATTAGGAGAACCCTGGCCGGACTACGGTCAACTAGGTTGGGATGCGGACGACGAAGAAATTCGACGCCCACCCACCACCCACTTCATAGCCACTATCGAAAGTTTAAACGACGTCCTCAATTTTGACTCTGAAGACATCGACGGTATGGACGACGATGTAGGAGATAACTATGAACCAGCACCTACAGGGTACTGGACATCCACCTCATCTCACGATATATACATGGTGGATACACCTAAAGGAAGTGACGACGAGGAACAATGGGATGCTACGAAGGATAAATCCCTCGAAAAGCAGTCAAAACGGTGACGTAAGCACCGCCCAAAGTCCCGCCTCGATAAAGACGGCAGCCATACAGTCCCAGCCATAGAGCAGGGTGAACCGGTGGACGACGAACATGCTATCAAGCAACCGTCCGAACAGGACAAATTGGATAAACAACCCGTCCCCGGCGAAGATAACAGTCCGGACGATCTCACGCCGGACAATTTGTTGGAGCAGAAAAACCTCCACAAAAGGCTCGTCGCCACTACGTGTAGCCTGAAAAAGCAGAAGCAGAAGCTCAAAACAGCGGAAGATGCACTCAGAATCAGATGGAGCAAAGTACTCAACACCGTAGACAAATACGGCGACAGTCGCCAAACAAAGAGCTACCCGAAGCGCAAACTACTACCCGAATTCGATGAGGAGGCCGTAGAGTCCCCGCAATCAAAGAACAAAGAGGCCGCCCGGTCGGATAGACGACCACATGGCAAACATAGAGCGGCAAGCGGCGCCGCACACAAGCCGGCACGCGATCCGCATAAGGATTCGCATCAAAAGGATGGCCCAGTTAGGTCTATCTACGGGCCAAGAAAGCAAGCTCTAGTAAGCAATGCAACACACAAATATCCGAACATCACGACACACCCAAATATAGGGGCGCCACACACCCCCTATGTTTCACCGATGAGGTGCTGGATTACGAATTTCCAGCGGTATTTAAGCCCGTAAATATAGAGGCATATGACGGAACAACAGACCCTGGAGTCTGGATTGAGGATTACATCCTCCACGTACACATGGCTAGAGGAGATGACCTCCAGGCCATAAAATACTTACCCCTCAAGCTCAAAGGGCCAGCCCGGCATTGGCTCAAAAGCCTCCCTGAAAATACCATTGGAAGTTGGGAAGAACTCGAGGATGCTTTTCGGGCAAATTTTCAAGGGACTTATGTCCGCCCTCCGAATGCAGACGATTTAAGTCACATAACTCAACAACCCGGAGAGTCAGCCTGCAAATTCTGGAACAGGTTCCTCACCAAAAAGAACCAAATAGTCAACTGTCCTGACGCCGAAGCCTTAGCAGCTTTCAAACACAACGTCCGAGACGAATGGCTCGCCAGACACCTTGGCCAGGAAAAGCCGAGAACAATGGACGCATTAACAAGCCTCATGACCCGCTTTTGCGCGGGAGAGGATAGTTGGCTGGCAAGATGCAGTACCAGCGACCCAAGTACATCCGACGTCAGGGATGGAAATGGGAAACCACGACGCAACAAGGACCAGCGCCGGACCAAGGGAAACAGCCCGAAGAGCACGGCAGTCAACGCCGGATTCAAAAGCTCTCGGCAGAATCATAAAAAAACTGCCCCTTAAGGATAACAGCGACGAGCTATCCAACTTAAACAAAATCTTCGACAAAATATGCCAAATCCACAGTACTCCCGGGAAGCCTGCAAACCATACACACAGAGATTGTTGGGTCTTCAAGCAGTCCGGCAAACTCAACACCGAACACAAGGGGCTCGGCACACCAAGCGAGGACGATGATGAACCCCACAAGCAGAGCACCGGAAAACAAAAGAATTTCCCACAAGAAGTCAAAACAGTAAACTCACTTCGAGTGACACAAGGGAAAAACAGAGCGGCGCCCATAGAAATACGCGCCGCACGGTCTATCCCAGCGGAGTCCCGACACTGGTTGTCAAAACCAATCACCTTCGACCATCAGGATTACTCGGGAAGTATCCGGAATGCAGGATGGACTGCCTTGATATTAGATCCTATAATCGGCGGACTCCAATTTACACAAGTCCTAATGGACGGTGGTAGCGATCTAAACCTGCTATATCAGGACACAATCCACAAAATGGGGATAGACCCAACCAAAATTCGCCGTAGCAACACTTCCTTCAAAGGGGTAATGCCAGGCCTATATGCCCATTGTACGGGCTCCCTACTGCTAGAAGTTGTGTTCGGCTCATCCGACAACCTCCGCCGCGAAAAGTTAAGCTTCCACATCGCCCCATTCAAAAGTAGCTATCAAGCACTATTGGGACGTGAAGCTTTCGCCCGCTTTAACGCAATACCGCATTATGCATCTCTTACACTTAAAATGCCCGGTCCACGCGGCATCATCTCATTAAAAGGAAGTATCAAGTGTTACTCGAGCACGGAAGAACGTGAGACTGCCTTGAAAGTCATACACTAATCCGACTCCGTTAATCAAAGCACCTGAACAGGTCGTTCGGACCACGGACACGGCTAGACGAGTCCGGCGTAAACATATAAAGGCCTACTAGCCGCATACCCCCGTACAAGGGGCTCCATGCATGTACAACAAGAGACAATAAAGCTCAATTTTATTCATTTTTTGAATCGTACTCGGTTTTTTAAATATAAAGTACATTTTTTGCACGATCTTTTTTCAACTAAATTCCTCTCTTTTACAGATGAACACCGTGCTACACCCATCCAGGATACGGCACAACGGAGACACAGGCGCAGACGTGCAGTATGGACCCGTTGCAAGGATTCTTTTCAGATTAAGACCCTGCGTAAACCTTTTTTACTGTCTCTTGTTGACATACTTCCCCCGGTTTCTTGCTATAACCGAGGAGGAGGCTGGCGTTTTGGCATCGGCCGCGTCAGAATTTTGCACGTACCTAGACACCAGGGGCTTGTTACCAAGGGTGTTGTTCGGCCCATTTTCATAAAGACCGAATACGTTAGGGAGTGTTCGGCATCTCTAATTAGGCCTTATATGCATCAGCTCCGAATCATGTCTTTGGTCAAATGTTGGGTTTGCCCGGCTCCTGTGTTTTGCTGCCTTACGTCCCATTCTATCGGCTAACGCGGCACCAGGAGAACTACTGCGATTGTGCCCCGGTTCGGCCAGGTGAGCACCTCAGTAGAGAAAGCCGAAAACTAAGTGTCATGATATAGCGTGAGACTGGTCAACCACTCGATGACCCACCGGAATGCTTAGAATTCCTCCGCATGAACGAAGGACAGTTTCCCAGTCAGGCACATACGCGCCCCGAATTCGGGAGAGCGCGGTGCCCCTAGGGGCTATATAGTAGCCCCACCATCGAACTCCTATGGCTAAGTGAAAGTGATAAAGCATTATAGTCCGGTTGCCTAGTTTGCTACGCTATCACCTCCTTTACAGGACCAAGACGTTGGATTAAGTGTGAAAATGTGCCTTTTTGCAAACACCCCCGCATTATGTCCGTGGGGGCTGAAGCCGAAGACTGCCGTCTTTCAGCTTATATACACATATACATTAACGGACGCACAGGAGGTATTTTAATACTTGAATGCACAAGTATAAAAAGCTCTTATATTCTATTGAAACATTTTTTCACAAATCATACATGTCATTAGAACATAATATCCTTCGAGCACTGCGTCTCTATTAAACGAGCGCCCTGCAGGACTTCCTCAAAATAGTGCTCGACAGGTACTCGGCTTCCGTCCGAATCGAGGGATGCAACATCGGTGGCCTTCATCTCTGCCCAGTATGTCTTGACACGCCGCGCACCATCTATGCATGCTGACCGCCTCATTGCATCGATATGCGGCCCCGCGCCAAGGAACTGTTGCACCAAACCAAAATAACTCCTCGGCTCGGGCCTTTTCGCCCACAAATGAGTCACGACATCCTTCATGGCAAGTCCGGACAACCTATTCAGCTCGGCCCCTTTGGCCAAGCGATCGGCTAAGGAAAGCGGACGCTCTGGATCACGGAACTGCGACCAAAATAGCTCTTCCATTTTGCGATCCTTTTGGCCTTGGAAGTACTCGACCGCATCCGCGATGCTCGCCTCCAAGTCCAGATAAGCATCCTCCGCACCCCACAGCCGCTCCAAGTTAGCATATTTAGGATCCGTGAATTTCCTCCGCAGCAGAAAAGGCTTTCCAGCCGCGATATCTCCGGCCTGACGTAGCTCCTCCTTCATAGCTCTCATCACAGAGCGCGCATCCTTGGCCTCGGCGGTGGCCTTTTTCTGGCCCTCTTGCTCTGCTTGACCGTCTTTTTCAAGAAGCTCGCAGCTGTCGGTAGCATTCTTCAACTGTACGGCCATCTTGGCCATTTCTTTCTTACTTCGGCAGTGAGGAGCCTGTTCGGCTTTTAGCTCTTCGGCCGACTTTAAGGAAGCCGCATCACTTTTTCTGGCCTGTTCCTTGGCTCGGGCGAGCTCCGCCCGCAGGCTCTCCACGGAAGCAGCACCATCTGCATCAAGCATACTTGTTGTAAGGCACGAACATTAAGCTCCTTTACCAGGTGTCCGTGGAGAAGTTGCATACCTTGTGACTTGTCAAGCCACTTATTGACAAGCGCGATGTCCGCATCCGCCACGTCAAGTTGCCGCTTTAGTTTGGCAAATTCATTAGTCCGGCTGGCCACCGAACGCTCCGCCACCTACATAGGAAAGGCGACATATTATAACTGAGATTATGATCCTCGGCGTGTTGTCACTTTTGACAATGTACCGAGTCTCGGGGGCTACTATCTATACAGGGCGCATTCTATATGCAAAACTGTCAGAAGGTACATCATTTTGCGTACCTCAAACCCCGTGAGTAAACTTCGGACGGCTTCATGCAATCCGCTCTCAGCGGATGAAATCCTTTCAATCACCGTACCCATTAACGCATGGTGATCTTCTGAGATAGACGCTCGCCCGAGCAGATCCTTCAACTCCTCCGACCGTACACCAGTTGGTGCCGGACTCGTCTGATGGCCTTTTTCGAAGGCCGGACGCGGAGGGCTTTGAGGGGACACACGGCCGCCTTTCGGCCCTGCCGGATTCGGAGAAACCCTCCGCGATGACACCTCAGGGTCGCCAGCCTCGCATGACGGTATGGCAGGCGGAGGCGTTTCGCTCTCCATCATCTCTGGACGAAGATCCCCCGAAGACGAGCTCTGCTGAGAAGGGCTGAGATCCAAACTACAAGGTAAAGTTTCGATTGTCTTCAGAAATAAAACAGGGATGTCCCTTATTGTAAAACTCCCTTCTCTACTTACAGCTCATTGGAGGGCTGATCTCCTAGGGGAAATAGTGCGGCCGGGGCATCTCCCGGCGCGGGACCCTCTGGCGAAGATTTCTTCCCCCGTTTTGAGGCCTTGGTCTCTGGATCTTCAGAAGCGGTCCTCTTCTCCCCCAGGATGGAGGGATTTTTTATCCCCCCTTTCTTGATAACCTCCTTCGCGGAGGCAGTAGCTTCCTTGTTCCCCCCTTCGCCTTCTTCCAAAGGCGCAGCCTTCAACATCCTGGTTAATACGGGATCCAGTGTGGTCTCAGGGAGGGGGGCCGGACACCTTATCAGTTTTGCTTTCGCTATCCACTCCTGTTCAAGGGACAGCTCTTTTAAGGGCAAGTTTATGATAAATATACGGATAGAATGTCCGGGTACAGGACTACTTACTTGAGTATCCGGGCGATTGCAGCTCAGACCTGCATCCTCGATCAAGTCCGAACACATTCTTTGTGATCCAAAGAACAGTTGGTACATCTCCACGGGTGTTGCGCCCATAAAATGTTGGAGAGCTCGTGGTCCCTCCGGATTGAACTCCCACAGGCGGAGGGGGCGACGTTTGCAGGGCAGGACGTGACGAATCAGCATGACCTGTGCTATGACGACCAGATTAATCTCTCTCACTAGGAGGTCTCGAATACGGCCCTGCAACAAGGGCACGTCCTTGGACGGCTCCCAGTCAAGCCCTTTGTTGACCCACGACGCCAGCCGCGGCAGGGGACCCGAGCGGAAGGCAGGTGGCGCCACCCATTTGGTGCCCCTGGGAGCTGTGATATAAAACCACTCTCGTTGCCACAGACTGAGATCCCCTTGAAAGGAGCCCTCGGGCCATGGAGCGTCAGCATTCTTGCTTATAACAGCCCCTCCGCACTCTACTTGCTGCCCCTTGATCATCTTCAGCTCCACTTTGAAGGTCTTGAGCCACAATCCGAAGTGAGGGGTAATACGGAGGAAGGCTTCGCATATAACGATGAACGATGAGATGTGGAGGATGGACTCCGGATCCAAGTCATGAAATTCCAGCCCATAATAAAACATGAGCCCCCTCACGAAGGGGTCCGTCTGGAAGCCTAACCCCCGAAGGAAGTGAGACATGGACACTACGCTTTCACTAGGCTCGGGAGTGGGAATAACCTGCCCTTGGGCAGGCAGACGGTGTGAAATTTCGCCGGTTAGATACTTGACGTCTCTCAGCTTTAGCACGTCTTCTTCCGTGACGGAGGAAGGCATCCACCGGCCTTGCAGGTCGGAGCCGGACATCATCGAAGGTCCGAAGCGCCCAAATCAGGAGCTTTGGGTGTTGGAACTCGAGGCGGGGGCGGATTTGATTGAGATTGAAAGAAAGGAGCGGGGCCTTGGTCTCTTTATAAGGAGGTTGAATACTAAGAGCCCTCCCCGTGACCGTTTGGGACTCGCCTTCGATAGAGGAGGCGTGCCACGGGCGCGGTTGGGTTACCCACGCCCGTATTGATGAGAATCCTGGAATAAGGGGGCACGATCTCCGCTTTGACAAGACGTGCCAAGGAAACCGCCTCACTAAACGCACTGAGGTGGGACAGTAAAAACGATTCGAATAAAGGCCTGGTCGTGGTGTGATGTCACACCGCGGAATACGTCAGCAGATTTGTGTAAAGATTATTCTCTCTATGGTGGTACGTGGAACTTGTTTTGCAGAGCCGGACACTGTCCTTGTGTTCAAAATCTTCGGAGGAAGAACCCTCCTTGCAATGCCGAAGACAATATGCGCGCCGGACTCGTCGTCATTGAAGCCTGGTTCAGGGGCTACTGAGGGAGTCCCGGATTAGGGGGTGTCCGGATAGCCGGACTATAGCCTTTGGCCGGACTCCTGGACTATGAAGATACAAGATTGAAGACTTTGTCCCGTGTCCGGATGGGACTTTCCTTGGCGTGGAAGGCAAGCTTGGCGATACGGATACGTAGATCTCCTACCATTGTAACCGACTCTGTGTAACCCTAACCCTGTTCGGCGTCTATATAAACCGGAGGGTTTTAGTCCGTAGGACGAACAACAATCATACCATAGGCTAGCTTCTAGGGTTTAGCCTCTCTGATCTCGTGGTAGATCTACTCTTGTACTACCCATATCATCAATATTAATCAAGCAGGAGTAGGGGTTTACCTCCATCGAGAGGGCCCGAACCTAGGTAAAAACATCGTGTCCCTTGTCTCTTGTTACCATCCGCCTAGACGCACAGTTAGGGACCCCCTACCCGAGATCCGCCGGTTTTGACACCGACAGTGGGCATCACTCATCGTCACGAACCCTCGTTGGAAAGGCGTTCTGCAGCGGGTTCTACTGGCCCACAGCACTCAGCAACGCTGTCGAGCTGGTAAAGGCTTGTGAGGCCTGCCAATTTCACGCCAAGCAGATCCATCAGCCGGCGGGAGGTCTACAAACTATACCCCTCTCATGGCCATTCGCAGTTTGGGGGCTGGACATTCTAGGCCCGTTCCTTCGGTTGCCAGGGGGCTATCGCTACCTCTACGTCGCCGTGGACAAGTTCACCAAGTGGGCTGAGGTGGAAGCTGTCCGCACCATCGCAGCGGGCTCTGTGGTCAAGTTCATCAGGGGCCTAGTGAGCCGGTTTGGGGTGCCCAACCGCATTATCACCGACAACGGTTCGCAGTTCACCAGCAATCTCTTCAAAATGTATTGTGCTAACCTTGGAACGCAGATATGCTACGCTTCGGTGGCGCACCCCCGGAGTAACGGCCAGGCCGAGCGAGCCAACACGGAGGTCCCGAAGGGCCTCAAAACCAGGACCTTCAAGAAGAAGCTGGAGGCCTGCGGCAGGGGCTGGCACGACGAGCTCCAGTCTGTGTTGTGGTCCATCCGCACAACCGCGGCCAAGCCGACTGGCGAGACCCCGTTCTTCCTCGTCTATGGAGCAGAAGCCGTCCTCCCTCATGAGGTCAGGCGTCGCTCCGCACGGGTGCTGGCGTTCGACGAGGCGCAGCAGGACGCCATGCGGGGGACGGATCTCGTGCTGGGGGAGGAACATCGTCGAGAGGCCGCGCTGTGAGCGGCAAGGTATCAACAGGCGTTGCGGCGATACCACTGCCGCAACATCTGCCCCAGGACTCTTGAGGTAGGGGACCTCGTGCTCAGACGGGTCCTCTCCAGGGAAGGGTTGCATAAGCTTTCTCCCATGTGGGAGGGCCCGTTCAAGGTTGTTCATGTTTCCAGGCCCGGCTCCGCATGCTTGGAGACTCAGGAGGGGGTGCCCATCCCGAACGCGTGGAACATCTGGCATCTCCGGAAGTTCTACCCTTGAAGAAAGGCCTAGAGCCTGTAAAAAAGGCCCGGAGCCTGTGAAGAAGGCCAACGCATGTGAAGCTCATTTCCCCGAGAAAGGCCCGGAGCCTGTGAAGAAGGCCAATGCCTGTGAAGCTCATTTCCCCGAGAAAGGCCCGGAGCCTATGAAGAAGGCCAATGCCTGTGAAGCTCGCCTCTCATGACACTCTCACGTAATAATGAGTTGGGGTTGTACACGCCCGGAGTCTCCGGAGAGCCGCCCTTGGGCCTCGGGGCTCCCGCCCACGCCCAGTGGCAGCACTTAGCTCTGCGCTTGTGAGAAGATGTCGAAGACTAGATTAGGTGTCGGACGCGTCTTTTTCATTTGCTTTCTGCAGTTGGCTTGTTCGTTCCTATTTGAAGTTTTATTGAAGTTGTTGCCATCCTTAGCTTGTGACTCTTTGTCTTTTTTGCTCACTTGCCTCGTTTTCTCTCGCGCGAGTCTCGCAAGGGAGCAACGCGGGCACCCTCGCGAGTGTTTTCTGCCCCTGTCGTTTGAAGCTTTCCTATCCAGGTCCACTACGGGAGCACCCCTCCCAGTCCATGCCCCATGGGAATCGCGACGCGAACACAGGACCTGGGTCGGTCGCCTCCACAACTAAGACCGGAAGCTACCCCTCCTGACTAATCCTTGCAGGACATGAAGCGCGCGGCAAGGCCTCGGCCTCGGGAAGCAAAGACCACGACAAGTCCCCCGGAGCTAAGTAATTCCTGCTCGCGGGCATGCGGCACAAAAGCACAGCACAGAAATAGCGGAAACAACATGATAATTAATAGCAACAGTTCAGCACGCCCCCACGGGGCCCTACACTACTTTCTCTTTGCGCAGGGAAGGGAGAAAAACAAAATAGGCACGACTTGCTCGGCACCAACTCGCGACGAAGGCTCGTACTGCCTCCGAAGCTCAGTCAGACTCCTCCTCGCGCTTCACCGAGGCACGACGGCGGGCTGACCCGCTACCTCCCTCCAGGCGGGTGCGACGGCACGGAGGCTGGTCGCGGCCACCGCTGGAGGAGCTGTTGTCCGAAGGAGAGCCGCCGAAGCTCGACGAGCCCCGAGCGCCGCCGACCACGCGCCTGCTGTCATCTTCATCCCGATCATCGCCGGGGCTGGGTACATGGCTGCGGTCATTGTCTTCGAGGCAGCATCTGGCACGGCGACCATCTTCTCCGAATACCCTCACGAAGAGGGTGGCGTCGCTGTCGAACTTGAAGTGCAGGGTGCATCACCGGCTCAGGCCATGCGTGCGGGCAAACGTTTGCCAGCCGCGGGTTAGGGCCGCATTCCCGGCGACAAAGACCTCCAGCGAAGCCCAGGAGGCCCTGCTGCAACAACCGTCCGCCTGAAGCCAGAGGCCGCCCGGAGCGCTGGCCAGAAGTTCACCTACAAAGAAGCGGGGAAGCTGGAGCCAAGTGCTGGTCGGCTCCACTCACCACACGAGAAACTCCGGCCGCACCTCCGCGGCCGAGCAGTCATGGCACGCCCCCCGTCGACAACCTAGCGCCCATCGCCGCGCAGTGGATCGCCTCCACGACCGCGGGAAGCCGCTACGGGAGCCACAGGATGCTTGCGAGGACGGCCTCGGCCGCGCTTGGCCGGGGGAGAGTCAGGCCCTACCTGCCGGCCCTTCCCCTTCTCTGCAGCCGAGAACCTCTTCGACGGAGCCATGGAGAGAAAAGAGTAGCAAGAGGGGATGGACTAGAAGGGCTTGCGCCGCTCCGTACTTATAGCTAGAGGAGGCCAACCGTCGGCCTCCACGATCATAGGTAATCATGACCCATTTCTGCGTGCAGGGACATGTCAAGTCACGTGGTTGACGAGGGATTGTGGGGAAGCGGAGACGCCCAAGTCCAATCAATCGCCACGCGGCGCCTGAGGCCACAGGCTGTTGGGGCCCATGGCGCTTCGCACTTGCCCCTCCGCTTCTCTGCTAAGCCAAGTCCGGGCGCGCCTTGGGCCCGAGGGCTACTGTCGGCATTCTGGGAACGGGGGTCCCCAGACTTGCCTGCCTGCGGCCTGCGGCGTGGCTCAAGTGGGGGCCCAGCGCGGCCCAGCTTCATCAGCTCAAGCTCAAGACCCTCGCGAGGGGCCAAGCCTTGCAGGGCGGACGACAGCAACCTTCCTCAGGAGCAGCCTCGTCAGGCAGGCTCACGAGGAGGCAGAGAGATCAAGGCAGGGTACCTCACGAGGGTGCCCCATGACGCAAGCCATGACGATTGAGATCAGGCAGGCGCCAGGCGGGCGCCAGGCGGGCGCCAGCCTGCGCAGTGTCCTCGTTTCCCATTTGGTGCAAAGGAGGCAAGCACAGGCCAAGGCATCAGGCAAAGGTTACCGCTTCGGTGCAACAAGACCAAGACCAGCAGAGCGGCAGGACGGAGGTCATCATGGAGCCCAGGACAGCGTCACCGTCAGAGCCTTTGGCTGCCGAAGACCAACTTTAGTCAGGATAAGTGTACTAGATTTACCCCTTCAAAATGGCCAATTGTTGGCGCCCTTCCCGCTCATTATTTGGGAAGAGGCTCAGGGCCTCCCTCTATAAATAGGACTAGCCACCACAGAGAGAGGGGGGTCGAACCTACCAGAGAGAGAGAGAGAGAGAAGCGACTGGACTCACCCAAGCAGTCCATCGCACCAGCTCAAGAACAGCCCCTCGCGAGGCTGTTCTTCCTTTGTACTGTTCTTCATCAGCCCCGGAGGCAATCCACCACACCACACACTGGAGTAGGGTATTACACCACAATGGTGGCCCGAACCAGTATAAATCTTGTGTCTCTTGTGTTGTTCATCGTTCCTAGTTTAGATCCCTTGCAAACCATTAACGCGTGAGCTGGTAGGGGAAAGATCTCCGTGCGCACCCCAGAGTTCGAACCTCAAGGGTCTGCCGGAACCCGAAATCCGACAATATTGTGGTCATAATCCAGTAAATTTTATGACCCAGGTTGTTCATTCTATGGACCTGACCGATCCATTTGACTGTGATTGCCGAAAACAGTGCTGGAGTTTGATGTTGTTACCCTTTTCAATCTGGGTTTTTTTGTAAACCTGATGAACAATCAACCCTCGTGCTTTTGTACAGTTTTTAAGCTAGAGTTAGATGTTCCTGCCCTTTTCAACTCGGCTGTGATTGTCATATTTTATTTGAAACAAGGCAAATGGCTTGCCATTCGTTTAATTTGGAGTGAAATATTGTAACAAATCACAACCAAGGGAAATAACATCACTCACGCCGTCTGCTTGAGGTCACTGTGCATTACAGAAGCCAAGTGATTAGCCCCCACCAGCAGCCACAAACTTATTTCGAACTAGCACATCAAATGGGCTATAAATTTTCATATGAAAGGCTGCATGACCGTGACAGATTTGGATTCTGACATTTGGGACCCGCGAGGAAATAGCCTATCCAAGGTGGTGTCGACTTACTAGCCAGTCAACAAACGATTCTGCCTACCAGCCATTGGATTGACATCCAACATCTGTCGTGTATCTTCTATCTCTTGTCTTCTTCTTCCTCCAGCCGCCCAAACCAAACCACCCCGTCGGCTCCGCCTGCTCCCGCCTCCCATGGCTGGCTGCGCCTCCGCCGCCCTACCGTACGTACCCTCCAAGGTTGGTCAGTCCCTCCCTCTATTTCCCCACACGTCCTCTTATTCTCCGGCGACGTCAGCCCCAACACGCACCCGTGCCTGAACCAGTCAACCCTCTTACTCCCCTCTGCCTGCGACTGGACCGGCGCATCTTCAACGGCTCCTGTTCGTTCCGTCCGAGGCCTCGCCGTTGTCCTCCTCCTTGCGGCCTTAGTTCGCTCGCTGTGCGCGGTGCGCCGCCCTCTTGCGTTGTCAACATCGTCAACAACCGAGAGGAACAAGGAGATGACTGTACGTGGAGAGGATGACAGTAGGGACCCACCAGCGTCATGGCAGTACGCAAGCAAGTGCCTCTATAGTACAAGCCCAAAAATGTGGTTCCTCCTAATGGTTGGACATCTGGGGCTCACGCCATTGTCAACACAGTCAATAAACGAGAGAATTACACTACGAGCGGCTGACATCAGGGACCCAGCAAGTCACGCAGTTTTTTTAGGAACAAGCAGTTGTTATTTATACTAGTTTTAGCGACGGGTCAGGGTATCAACGGGGCTGTGCGGGGGCTGTAGCCCGTCTAGCCAGGGTTTTATTATGTTTACCACATCATGAGCCCAGTTGTGTTTTTTTCTTGCTGAAAATGGCTAGCCCAATTCTTTTTTTTAAGAAATACCCAAACAAGGCCTACTTGCTTTATCGGCCCTGCTGGGCTGCAAATCTTTCAAGACGATGAAGGTTTCATTTGGTTTGCCCAGAGATGGCCTGTACATTTTTAAAACACATCAAACCGGGAATTAGTTTCAATTTTTTTCATTACAAGATCTTAAATTCCATTGATTTTTATGCGTGGACAATTATTTGGATTTTATATTTATATAAATTATTTTTCAAAATAGTTTGAATGTGAATCGATATTTCTGGATTAAAAACAGTTGACCGCACCGAAATATGCAAAATTCTGTATACTTTTTAACCATAGCCATAATATGGGGTGTAATGCTAAAAAAAAGAAGATGGGCTCCAAAAAGAATCTTAAGAATTAGCAAATGGGCTGTACATTATTATAAATAATGGCAGATGGGTTGTATGTTGTTTTCCACAGATTTGAGGCTGACTTGTGCGCCTACTACAGGTTGACGCGTATACTTTCATAAAAAAAAGGTTGACACACACGCAACGCCCTGTTAACTTAGTCAACACACGAGAGTAGTGACTGTTGGATGTCCATCCAATGGCTGTCGTGCTTCTTCAATCTCTGCTCTTCATGCTCCAGCCGCTCAAACAAGCGCCGGCGGGACTGCCTGCTCCCTCCTCCTGCGGCCGGCTATGCTACCGCGTAGGCCTCACGGCCCCACCGTACTCCCATCGCTGGCCTAGCCATCCCTCTACTCACCCACACATGCTGTTATTCTCCGGCGACAGCAGACGAACCAGTAAACCCTCGTACTCCTCCGCATGGGAAACAACTGCCGAGTCTTCCCTGGCTCCGTGTCGTTCCCTTCCTAGGCCTCGCCGTCGTCCACCGCCCTGGTGCTCTCGGCGCGGCCTGGTCAACGTGGTCAATGAACGACATCCATCGAAAGTGGACTGTACATGGAGAGGCTGACAGTTGGGTCCACGGCCGCACGCAAGGAAATGCCTCCTTATTACGCAGAAAATAATGATTCCTCCACTTGACAGCCAGGACCCACAGGAAGGGCCTCTGTATTTCAAGAAAAAAACATTCCCCCCGCTGACAGGTCGGACCCACCGGCTATATCTTCGCACGCAAGGAAGTGCCTCCTTATTACGCCCAAAAAAATGAATACCCCCCTGCTAGCTGGGACCCACCATATTGTTTGGCTGACTTGTGGGCCTACTAAGTTGACGGGGACGGAGGGATTTGTCAACTTAGTCAATACTCTAGTGACCGTATGATGTCCATCCAACGGCCATAGTGCTTCTTCAACCTCTGGTCTTCTTGCTCCAGCCACCCAAAGCAGCGCCGGTCGTGCCGCCTACTCCTGCCTCCCGTGGCCGGCTGTGCTACCGCCTGATCCTGCCTCCCGTGGCCCGGCTCCGCATCGTCCCCTTTCTAGGCCTCGCCATCGTCCACCGCCGTGGTGCTCTCGGTGCGGCGTGGTCAATGTGGTCAACGACCGACTTCCATCGGAAGAGTACTGTACATGGAGAGGCTGACAGCTGGGTCCACGGCAGCCGCAAGGAAGTGCCTCCTTATTACACGGAAAATAATTATTCCTCCACCTGATAGCGGGGACCCACCGGATGGGCCACCGTATTTCACAAAAAAACGTTCCCCCCGCTGTCAGCTCGGACCCACCGGAAGTGCCTCCTTATTACGCACAAAAAAATGAATACTCCCCCGGCTAGCTGGGACCCACCTTGGTGGGAGGCTGTCTTGTGGGCCTACTAAGTGGACGGGGATGAAGGGCTTTCTCAACTTAGTCAATATGAACGATTCTAGCTCCAGCGACCATACGATGTCCATCCAACGGCCGTAGTGCTTCTTCAACCTCTGGTCTTCTTGCTCCAGCCGCCCAAAGCAGCGCCGGTCGTGCCGCATGCTCCTGCCTCCCGTGGCCGGCTGTGCTGCCGCGGAGGCCTCACCACCCCCTACTATTCCCACCGTTGGCCAGGCCCTGCGGCGACGGCAGCCTCACACTGCAGCCGAACCAGTGAACCCTCGTACTCCTCTCCGCGTGGGCTTCCACTACCGCGTCTTCCCCGGCTCCGCGTCGTCCCCTTCCTAGGCCTCATCGTCGTCCACCGCCGTGGTGCTCTCTGCACGGCGTGGTCAACGTGGTAGACGAATGACTTCCATCGGAAGAGTACTGTACGTGGAGAGGCTGACAGCTGGGTCCACGGCCACAGCCCTAGTTTTTTTGTGATTTGCCAATTAAGTCGCTTTGTCAGGCCTGTTGGGCTGCAAATCTTTCAATACGAGGAGAGCTTTCATTTGGCTGGCCGAGAAAATGGCCCATCAGTAATGAGAAATGGGCTGTACATTTTTAAAACACATCAAACCGGCAATTAGTTTAAAATATATTTTTTTTCATTTCAAGATTTTAAATTACATTAATTTTTATGCGTGGAGAATTTGTTGGATTTTATATTGATATACATTTCTTTTTAAAATCAGTTTGAATGTGAGTCGAAATTTTGGGATTAAAAACAGTTCGGACCGCACCGAAATATGCAAATTTCGTATAATTTTTTAACCGTGGCCACAATATGGGCTGTAATGCTAACAAAAAGAATATGGGCTCCAAAAAACCTTAAGAATTAGCAAACAGGCTGTAAATTATTAGAAATAATGGCAGATGGGTTGTATGCTGTTTTCCACAGATTTGAGGCTTTCCTAGAAAAAGGTTGACGCACAAGCAGTGACGGTTGGATGTCCATCCAACGGCTGTCGTGCTTCTTCAATCTCTGCTCATCCTGCTCCAGCCGCTCAAACAAGCGCCGGCGGGACTGTCTGCTCCCTCCTCCCCGCGGCCGGCTGTGCTGCCGCGCAGGCCTCACCGCCCCACCGTACTCCCATAGCTGGCCTAGCCATCCTTCTACTCACCCACACCTGCTGTTATTCTCCGTTGACGGCAGCGAACCAGTAAACTCTCATACAGTCGTACTCCCCTCCGCGTGGGAAACAACTGCCGAGTCTTCCCTGCCTCCGTGTCGTCCCCTTCCTAGGCCTCACCGTCATCCACCGCCGTGGTGCTCTCGGCGCGGCGTGGTCAATGTGGTCAACGACCGACTTCCATCGGAAGAGTACTATGCGTGGAGAGGCTGACAGCTGGGTCCACGGTCGCAGCAAGGAAGTGCCTCCTTATTACGCGCAAAATAATTATTCCTCCACCTGACAGCGGGGACCCACCGAACGGGCCACCATATTTCACGAAAAAAACGTTTCCCTCTGACTGCTGGGACCCACCAGCTACACCTTCGCACGCAAGGAAGTTCGTCCGGGCAAAAAAATGATTCGCCCCCCTGACTGCTGGGACCCACCAGCTACATCTTCGCATGCAAGGAAGTGCGTCCGGGCAAAAAAAAAACAATTCGCCCCCCTGACTGCTAGGACCCACCAGCTACATCTTCACAGGCAAGGAAGTGCCTGACAGTTGGGACCCACCTGGTCAAAGCGTACGTAGCATTGTCATTCTGGTCGCGAATGTGTATGTACATATATACTGGTGGATGTAGAGGCGCGCACGTGTCGTAGTAGAGGCGCGCACGTAGCATGTACACGTACGTACAGCGGCCAGGGTGCAAGAAAGAAAATACTGCCACGTATGTGTACATACGGGCAGAGTCTCGAACGCCTACTCGCACATACGTACGGCGAGGGCTCGTGTACATGGCTGGGTCGGAACGGAGAAATAGCGTCGTCGTCGTGTTCATGGGGAGGCAACGGAATGCGTCGTATTCATGGGGAGGCAACGGAATACGTCATGTTCATGGGGAGGCAACGAAACGTGTGGGAACCAACCGGCTGGGTCGGAACGGAATGCGTGGTTGTGTTCATCGGGAGGGCTTGGACGGAACAGGCAATGGAAACGAAGCCTAGCGTACCGCAGAACGGAGGAAACAGACCTCCTACGTTCAGAACGGGGTCCTGTTGATCGGGAGGGGTGTGGCGTACTGCAAAACGGAGGAAACGAACCTCCTACGGTCGAAACGGGGGTCCTGTTGATCAGGAGGGGTGAGGGATTCCTGGACTAGGGGGTGTCCGGATGACCGAACTGTCATCTTTGGCCGGACTCCTGGACTATGAAGATAGAAGATTGAAGACTTCACCCCGTGTCCGGATAGGACTTTCCTTGGCGTGGAAGGCAAGCTTGGCGATACGGATATGTAGATTTCCTACCATTGTAACCGACTCTGTGTAACCCTAACCCTATTCGGTGTCTATATAAACCGAAGGGTTTTAGTCCGTAGGACGAACAACAATCATACCATAGGCTAGCTTCTAGGGTTTAGCCTCCTTGATCTCGTGGTAGATCTACTCTTGTACTACCCATATCATCAATATTAAGCAACCAGGACTAGGGTATTACCTCCATCGAGAGGGCCCGAACCTGGGTAAAAACATCGTGTCCCTTGTCTCCTGTTACCATCCGCCTAGACGCACAGTTTGGGACCCCCTACCCGAGATCCACCGGTTTTGACACCGACATTGGTGCTTTCATTGAGAGTTCCTCTGTGTCGTCGCCTTTAGGCTCGATGGCTCCTTCGATCGTCAGCAACGACGCAGTCCAGGGTGAGACTTTTCTCCCCGGACAGATCTTTGCATTCGGCGGCTTTGCACTGCGGGCCAATTCGTTAGGCCATCTGGAGCAGATTGAAAGCTACGCCCCTGGCCATCAAGTCAGATTTGAAAGCTTGAACTATACGGCCGATGTCCGCGGGGACTTGATCTTCGACGGATTTGAGCTGCGGCCGATCGTGCCGCACTGTCTCGATGGGCATGATCTAGCTCTACCGCCGAACAGTGCCCTGGAGGGCGAACCAGTACCCGCTCCGACCTTTAATCTGGAGCCGGTTTTGCTGATTGAGGACAGCTGGTTGGACACCGCCTCGGGGGCTGAAATCTCTACGACGATCGAGCCGAACACCATCCCTGTCCTTTGCGAAGCTCGTGACTCCCAGGTGCCGGACTCCTTCCCGGACTCCGAACCTCCCGCGCCCCTGCCAGTCGAATCCGACTGGACGCCGATCATGGAGTTCACCGCCGCAGACATTTTTCAGTATTCGCCCTTTGGCACTATCCTGAACTCATTAAAGTCTCTCTCTTTATCAGGGGAGCCCTGGCCGAACTACGGTCGGGAAGGTTTGGATTCGGGCGACGAAGAAATTCAACGCCCACCCACGACCCACTTCGTAGCCACTGTCGATGATTTAACCGACATGCTCGACTTCGACTCCGAAGACATCGACGGTATGGACGATGGTGCCGGAGATGATCAAGAGCCAGCGCCCATGGGGCACTGGAAGGCCACCTCAACTTACGACGTATATATGGTGGACACACCTAAGGGAAGCGATAACGAGGAACGACGGGACGCTGCAAAAGATAATTCCCTCGGGAAGCAGTCAAAGCGGAGGCGTAAGCGCCGCTCCAAACCCCACCTCGATAAAGATAGCCCCCACACAGACCCAGCCATAGAGCAGGGAGAGCCGGCCGACGGCGAGCACGCCATTGAGCAATCACCCGAACAGGCCAACTTGGACAAACAACCCGTCCCCGGCAAGGATAACAGTCCGGACAATCTCATGCCGGACACGTCATCGGATCAGACGAACCTCCACAAAGAACTCCTCGCTACTGCGCGTAGCTTGAAAAAGTAGAAACAGAGGCTCAGGACAGCGGAAGACACACTCTGAAGGAGATGGAGTAAAGTACTCAACATCGTAGACAAATACGGCGACAGCCGCCAAGCAAAAAGCTACCCAAAGCGCAAACTACTGCCCGAATTCGATGAGGAAGCATTAGAGCCCCAACGATCAAAAAACAAAGAGGAAGACGGGTCGGATAGACGACCACATGGCAAACACAGAGCGGCAGGCGGTGCCACACACAATCCGACATGCGATCCGCATAAGGATTCGCACAGAAAGGACGGCCCAGTCAGATCTATCTATGGGACAAGGAAACAACCGCTAGTAAACAAAACAACACGTCAAGTGTCCGAAAGTCATGGCACACCCAAATACAGGGGCGCCGCACACCCCCTATGTTTCACCGATGAGGTGCTGGATCATGAATTTCCAGCGGGATTCAAACCCGTAAACATAGAGGCATACGACGGAACAACAGACCCTGGAGTCTGGATTGAGGATTATATCCTCCCCATACACATGGCCAGAGGAGACGATCTCCACGCCATAAAATACCTGCCCCTCAAGCTCAAAGGGCCAGCTCGGCATTGGCTTAAAAGCCTCCCCGAAAACACCATCGGTAGTTGGGAAGAGCTTGAGGATGCTTTTCGGGCCAATTTCCAGGGAACCTATGTCCGACCTCCGGACGCAGATGATTTAAGTCACATAACCCAATAGCCCGGAGAGTCAGCCCGAAAATTCTGGAATAGGTTCCTCACCAAAAAGAATCAAATAGTCGACTGTCCGAACGCTGAAGCCTTAGCAGCTTTTAAACACAACGTCCGAGACGAATGGCTCGCCAGGCACCTCGGCCAGGAAAAGCCAAGAACAATGGCCGCACTAACAAGCCTCATGACCCGCTTTTGCGCAGGAGAGGATAGCTGGCTAGCAAGGTGCAGTACCAGCGACCCAAGTACATCCGAAGTTAGGGATGGGAATGGGAAACCATGATGCAGCAAGGACCAGCGCGGGATTAAGGAGAACGGTCCAAAGAGCGCGGCAGTCAACGCCGGATTCAAAAGCTCACGGCAGAACAATAAAAAACTGCCCCTTAAGGATAGTAGCGACGAGCTATCGAACTTAAACAAAATATTGGATAAGATATGCCAAATCCACAGAACTCCCGGGAAGCCTGCAAACCATACCCACAGAGATTGTTGGGTCTTCAAGCAGTCTGGCAGACTCAACGCCGAACACAAGGGGCTCGACACACCAAGCGAGGACGATGATGAGCACCACAAGTAGAGCCCCGGAAAACAAAAGAATTTCCCACAAGAGGTCAAAACAGTAAACTTACTTCAAGTAACCAAAGGGGAAAATATGGCGGCACTCACCGAATTACGCGCCGGATAGCCTACCCCAGCAGAGTCCCAACACTGGTTGTCAAAACCAATCACCTTCGACCATCAGGACTACTCCAAAAGTATCCGGAGCGTAGGATGGACTGCCTTGATACTAGAACCTATAATCGACGGTCTTCAATTCACGCAAGTCCTGATGGACAGCGGCAGTGATTTAAACCTGCTATATCAGGACACAATCCGCAATATGGGGATAGACCCAAAGAGGATTAGCCACAGCAACACTTCCTTCCAAGGAATAATGCCAGGCACATATGCCCATTGTACGGGCTCCCTACTATTGGAAGTTACGTTCGGCTCACCCGACAACTTCCGTCGCGAAAAGTTGGTTTTCCACATCACCCCATTTAAAAGCAGCCATCAAGCACTACTGGGACGCGAAGCTTTCGCCCGCTTTAACGCAATACCGCATTACGCATCTCTTAAACTTAAAATGCCCGGTCCACGAGGCATCATTTCATTAAGGGGAAGCTGTGCGTGCGCCTCAAGTAAGAACGAATGTGAGACTGCCATAACGGCCTCACACTAATATGTCTTTGCTGGCCAAAGCATCTAAAGCAGGTCGTTCAGACCCCGGACACGGTTAGGCGAGTCCGGCATAAATAAACATTATACTTACTAGCCGTGCACCCCCCTTACAAGGGGCTCCACGCATGTACAACAAGAGACAATAAAGCTCAATTTTATTCATTTTTGAATTGTGCCCTGTTTATTCCCAATTACATTTCCGCACGATTTTTTTCAAACTAAGTTCCTCTCTTTTACAGATGAACGTCGTGCTATACCCGTCCAGGATACGGCACAACAGAGACACAGGCGCAGACGTGCAGCAGGGATCCGTTACAAGGATTCTTTTCAGATTAAGACCCTGCGTAAACCTTTTTTCATTGTCTCTTGTTGCTACTCCTCCCCCAGTCTCTTGTTATAGCCGAGGAGGAGGCTGGCGTTTTGGCATCGGCCGCGTCAGAATTCTGCACGTACCTAGACACCAGGGGCTTGTTACCAAGGGCATTGTTCGGCCCACTTTATAAAAGACCGAATACCTTAGGGAGTGTTCGGCGTCTCGAGTTAGGCCTTATATGCATCAGCTCCGAATCATGTCTTTGGTCAAATGTTGGGTTTTCCTGGCTCCTGTGTTTTGCTGCCTTACGTTCCGTTCTATCGGCTAACGCGGCACCAGGAGAACTACTGCAATTGTGCCCCGGTTCGGCCGGGCGAGCACCTCAGTAGAGAAAGCCGAAAACTGACTGTCATGATATAGCGAGAGACTGGTCAACCACTCGATGACTCACAGGAATGTTTAGAATTCCTCCGCATTGACGAAGGACCGTTTTCCGGTCAGGCACATATGCACCCCAAATTCGGGAGAGTGCAGTGCCCCCAGGGGCTATATAGTAGCCCCACCATCGAACTCCTATGGCTAAGTGAAAGTGATAAAGCATTATAGTCCGGTTGCCTAGTTTGCTACGCTACCACCTCCTTTATAGGACCAAGACATTGGATTAAGTGTGAAAATGCGAGTTCTTTGCAAACACCTCCGCACTATGTGCGTGGGGGCTGAAGCCGAAGACTGCCATCTTTCAGTTATATACATATATACATCAACGGCCGCACATGAGGTAGTTTACTACTTGAAGGCACAAGTATAAAATGCTCTTAAATTTAATGGAAACATTGTTTCATAAAAATACACATGTCATTCAAACATAACATCCTTCGAGCATTGCGTCTCTATTAAACGAGCGCCCTGAAGTACTTCCTCAAAGTAGCGCTCGACTGGTACTCAGCTTCCGTCCGAATCCGGGGATGCGACTTCGGAGGCCTTCATATCAGCCCAGTATGCCTTGACACGGGAAAGAGCCATCTGCGCCCCCTCAATGCATGCCGACCGCTTCATTGCGTCGATACACGGTACAGCACCAAGGAACTGCTGCACTAAACCAAAATAACTCTTCGGCTGGGGTCCGCCCGGCCACAAATGAGTCACGACATGCTTCATGGCAAGTCCGGATAGACGATTTAGCTCGGCCCATTCGGCCAACCGATCGGTCAACGGAAGAGGACGCTCCGGACTATGGAATTGCGACCAAAATAGCTCCTCCCTTTTGTGCCCCTTCTGGCCTCCGAAGTGCTCAACCGTGTCCGCAGCGCTCGCCGCTAAGTCCAGATAAGCATCCTCCGGACTCCACAGCTTGTCCAGCTGAGCATACTTTGGATCCGTATATTTCCTCCGCAGCAGAAACGGTTTTCCAGCCGCAATATCCCCGGCCTGACGTAGCTCCTCCTTGGCAGCTTTTGTAGCGGAACGGGAATCCTTGGCTTCGGCGGTGGCCTTTTTCAGGCCCTCTTGCTCCGCTTGACGTTCCTTTTCAAGGACCCCGCATCGGTCGGTAGCATTCTTCAGCTTCAGGGCCATATTGGTCATTTCCTCTTTGCTTCAGCAGTGAGCAGCCTGTTCGGCTTTTAGCTCTTCGGCCGCCTTTAAGGCAGCCGCATTACTCTTTTGGGCTTGCTCTTTAGCTCGGGCGAGCTCTGCCCGCAGCCTCTCCACAGCAGCGGCACCATCTGCATGAAAGCATACAAGTAGTAAGGCATGGGCGTCAAGCTCCCTTACCAGGTGACCGCAGAGAAATCGCATACCTTGCGACTCGTCAAACCGTTTATTGACGAGCGCAATGTCCGCATCCGCCTCATCAAGTTGCCGCTTTAGTTCGGCAAACTCATCAGTCCGGCTGGCCACCGGACGCCCCGCCACCTACACAGGAGTGGCGACATGTTAGTACTGAGATTATGATCCTCGGCACGCTGTCAGTTTTGACACCATACCGAGTCTCAGGGCGCATTCTATATGCCTAAACTGTCAGAAGGTACTTCATTTTTTTCTCGTACCTCAAACCCCGTCAGTAAACTTCTGGCGGCTTCATGCAATCTGCTCTCAGCGGATGCAATTCTTTCAATCACCGTAGCCATTAGCGCACGGTGATCTTCTGAGATAAACACTCGCCCGAGCAGGTCCTTCAGCTCCTCTGACCGCGCGCCAGTCGTCGTCGGGCCCTCCGGCTCCGCCGGACTTGGGGAAACTCTCTGTGACGACACTTCAGGGTCATCCGCCTCGCATGAAGGCGCGATAGGTGGAGGCGTTTCACTCTCTATCATCTCCGGACGAAGATCCCCCGAAGACGAGCTCTGCTGAGAAGGGCTGAGATCCGAACTACAAGGTACAAATTCAGTTATCTTCAGAAATAAATACAGGGATGTTCTTTATTCACAAAACCCTTTCCTTTTACTCATGGCTCGCTGGAGGGCTGATCCCCTTGGGGAAATAGTGCGGTGGGGGTACTTCCTTGCGCCGGACTCTCTGACGAAGACTTCTTTCCCCGTTTTGAGGCCTTGGCTTCCGGGTCTTCGGAAGCAGTCCTCTTCTCTCCTCGGAGGGAAGGATCCTCGCTCCCCCCCTCGCCTTCTGCAAAGGGCGCGGCCTTCAACATCTTGGTCAGTATGGGATCCGGCGTGGTCTCTGGGAGGGGAGCCGGACACCTTATCAACTTCGCCTTGGCTATCCACTCCTGTTCAAAGAAACAGCTCCCTTAAAGAGCATATATATGATAGATAAATGAACAGCTTGTCCGGTTACAGGGCTACTTACTTGAGTATCCGGGCGGTTGCAGCTTAGGCCTGCGTCCTCGGTCAAGTCCGGACACTTCTCTTGTGATCCGAAGAACAATTTATACATCTCCACAGGCGTCGCGCCCATGAAATGTTGGAGAGCTCGTGGTCCCTCCGGATTAAACTCCCACAGACGGAGGGGGCGACGTTTGTAGGGCAGAAGGCGCCGGATTAGCATAACCTGCACCGCCACGACCAGATTGATCTCTCTTTCCTGGAGGTCTCGAATACGGCCCTGCAACAGAGGAACGTCCTTGGCTGGCCCCCAGTCGAGCCCCCGGTTCACCCATGATGCCAGCCGCTGTGGTGGACCTGAGCGGAAGGCGGGTGGCGCCACCCATTTGGTGCCCCTGGGAGCGGTAATATAAAACCACTCCCGTTGCCACAAACCAAGCTCCCCCTGGAAAGAGCCCTCGGGCCACGGAGCATCAGCGCACTTGCTTATGGCTGCCCCTCTGCATTCTACTTGTTGCCCCTCGATCATCTTCGGATCCACCTTGAAGGTCTTGAGCCACAATCCAAAGTGAGGGGTGATATGGAGGAAGGCTTCACATACGACAATGAATGACGAGATGTGGAGGATGGACTCTGGATTCAAGTCATGGAAATCCAGCCCGTAATAAAACATGAACCCCGTACAAAGGGATCCGTCGGGAAGCCTAGACCCCGAAGAAAGTGGGACACGAACACCACGCTCTCGCCGGGCTCAGGAGTAGGAATGACCTACCCTGGAGCAGGTAGCCTATGCGAAATTTCACCGGTTAGATACCTGGCGTCTCGCAGCTTTAGCACATCTTCTTCTATGATGGAAGAAGGCATCCATCAGCCGTGCTGGTCGAAACCGGACATCGTCGAAGGTCCGAAGCGCCTAAATCCGAAGCTTTGGGTGTTGGAACTCGAAGCGCGAGGCGAATCCGATGGAGGGTGGAAAAAAGAAGAGGGCCTTGGTCTCATTATAAAGAGGTCGAATACGAAGATTCCTCCCCGTGGTCGATTGGGACTTGCCTTCGATAGAGGAGGCATGCCAACGGGCGCGGTTGGGTTACGCACATCCGTGTTGATGAGAATCCCGGAATAAGGGGGCAAGATCTATGCTTTGATAAGACGTGCCAAGGAAACCGCCTCACTAAACGCGCTGAGGTGGGACAGTAAAAAATGATTCGAATAAAAGCCTGGCCGTGGTGTGATGTCACGCCGCGGAATACGTCAGCAGATCTGTGCAAAAATTATTCTCTCTATGGTGTTATGTGGAACTTGTTTTGCAGAGCCGGACACTATCCATGTGTTCAAAACCTTCTAAGTATTCGGATATGCGCATCGGACTCGTCGTCATTGAAGCCTGGTTCAGGGGCTACTGAGGGAGTCCTGGACTAGGGGGTGTCCGGATGACCGAACTGTCATCTTTGGCCGGACTCCTGGACTATGAAGATAGAAGATTGAAGACTTCACCCCGTGTCCGGATAGGACTTTCCTTGGCGTGGAAGGCAAGCTTGGCGATACGGATATGTAGATTTCCTACCATTGTAACCGACTCTGTGTAACCCTAACCCTATTCGGTGTTTATATAAACCGAAGGGTTTTAGTTCGTAGGACGAACAACAATCATACCATAGGCTAGCTTCTAGGGTTTAGCCTCCTTGATCTCGTGGTTGATCTACTCTTGTACTAACCATATCATCAATATTAATCAAGCAGGAGTAGGGTATTACCTCCATCGAGAGGGCCCAAACCTGGGTAAAAACATCGTGCCCTTGTCTCATGTTACCATCCGCCTAGACGCACAGTTCGGGACCCCCTACCCGAGATCCACCGGTTTTAACACTAACAAGGGGTGTGGCGTACTGCAAAACGGAGGAAACGGACCTCCTACGGTCGAAACGGGGGTCCTGTTGATCGGGAGGGGTGTGGCGTACCGCAAAATGGATGAAACGGACTTGTGTTGGAGCGCTACGGTCGAAACGGGGGTCCTGTTCATCGGGAGGGGTGTGGCGTACCGCAAAACGGGACTCCACGAGATACTGTTCATCTCCATCGTCGACCTCCTCCAACCTCCACGAGCTACCGTCGACCTCCTCCAGCCTCCACGGGCTCCTGTTCATCCAGCCTCCACCGTGCGCTAGTCCACCGGCTACTGTTCAACCACCCCTCCACCGTCTACTGTTCATCCAGCCCTCCACACCACGGGGTCCTGTTCAACCACCCCTCCACGGCCACCCCTCCACCGTCTACTGTTCATCCAGCCCTCCACACCATGGGGTCCTGTTCATCCAGAGGCAACGCCACCGCTCACTGTTCATCCAAACCCCCCTCCCCCCGCAACGCTCACTGTTCATCCAATCGATCGGCTTCATTTAGTAGCAGTAGCGAAGGAATCGCTCCATTGGGTTTAGTTAACACCCCTTGATCGATCACTCGGGTTCAGTAACACGTAGCCTGCAGTGCAATCGCTCGGGTTCAGTTAGAGCCCAACGCGTCGCTCGGGTTCAGTTAGAGCCAACGCCTCGCACATGTACGAGAGAAACGCGCATTGCTCGGCCCCCGACCTCCCACCATAACCGGCAACTCCCCTAATTTCCTCCCCCTCGCTTCTACCACGGTTTTTTCCATCATGGACGGCCCAAAGAATGTCATGCAGCTGCGTCTCCGGCCCGCCCAGGACGAAAAGCCCATTTTCTGTCATGATTTTTGTCATAGAAGTAGGAGCCCACCACATCTATGATGATACCGGGTTTTGTCACAATTATCGTCATAGAAGTGTCATATGTATGACAGAAAAAAGGTCGTTCGGCCCCAAATGTCACGGATGTGTCTTTTTTTTGTAGTGCTAGCTAGGGGCATTAAACGATAGCGCTTATTGGGAGGCAACCCAATTTTATTTTTGTTCTTTGCTTTTTGCTCCTGTTTAGTAATAAATAATTCATCTAGCTTATGTTTATATGTGGTTTTATGTTTTATTTAGTGTTTGTGCCAAGTAGAACCTTTGCGAAGACTTGGGTGAAGTCTTTGCGATCTTGCTGTAAAAAACAGAAAATTTTGCGCTCACGAGATTAGCTGCCATTGTCAGATGATTAATAGACAAATTACTCATGTCCACAAATTTATTTCAGAATTTTTGGAGTTTCAGAAGTGTGCGTTTGATACAGATTGCTACGGATTGCTACAGATTGTTCTGTTTTTTGTGTGTTGTTTGCTTATTTTCATGAATCTATGAGTCGTATCGGGGGGGGGGGTATGAACCATAGAGAAGTTGGAATACAGTAGGTTTAACACCAATATAGATAAAGAATGAGTTCATTACAGTACCTTGAAGTGGTGATTTATTTTCTTACACTAATGGAACTCATGAGATTTTCTGTTTAAGTTTTGTGTTGTGAATTTTTCAAGTTTTTGGGTAAAGATTTGATGGATTTTGGAATAAGGAGTGGCAAGAGCCTAGGCTTGGGGATGCCCAAGGCACCCCAAGGTAAAATTCAAGGACAACCAAAAGCCTAAGCTTGGGGATGCCTTCGGGGCATCCCCTCTTTCGTCTTTGTCTATCGGTAACTTTACTTGAGGCTATATTTTTATTCACCACATGATATGTGTTTTGCTTGGAGCGTCTTGTATGATTTGAGTCTTTGCTTATTAGTTTACCACAATCATCCTTTCTGTACACACCTTTTGGGAGAGACACGTATGAATCGGAATTTATTAGAATACTCTATGTGCTTCACTTATATCTTTTGAGCTAGATAATTTTGCTCTAGTGCTTCACTTATATCTTTTTAGAGAACGGTGGTGGTTTTATTTTTATAGAAACTATTGATCTCTCATACTTCACTTATATTATTTTTAGAGTCTTTTAGAACAGCATGGTAATTTGCTTTGGCTATAAAATTAGTCCTAATATGATGGGCATCCAAGATGGGTATAATAAAAACTTTCATATAAAGTGCATTGAATACTATGAGAAGTTTGATTCATTATGATTGTTTTGAGATATGAAGATGGTGATATTAGAGTCATGCTATTTGAGTAGTTGTGAATTTGATAAATACTTGTGTTAAAGTTTGTGATTCCCGTAGCATGCACGTATGGTGAACCGTTATGTGATGAAGTCGGAGCATGATTTATTTTTTGATTGTCTTCCTTACGAGTGGCGTCCGGGACGAGCGATGGTCTTTTCCTACCAATCTACCCCCCCCCCCCTAGGAGCATGTGCATAGTACTTTGTTTCAATAACTTATAGATTTTTGCAATAAGTATGTGAGTTCTTTATGACTAATGTTGAGTCCATGCATTATACGCACTCTCACCCTTCCATTATTGCTAGCCTCTCTAATACCGCACACCTTTCACCGGTATCATACACCCACCATATACCTTCCTCAAAACAGCCACCATACCTACCTATTATGGCATTTCCATAGCCATTCCAATATATATTGCCATGCAACTTTCCACCATTCCGTTTATTATGACACGCTCCATCATTGCCATATTGCTTTGCATGATGATGTAGTTGACATCGTATTTGTGGCAAAGCCACCTTCATAATTCTTTCATACATGTCACTCTTGATTCATTGCACATCCCGGTACACCACCGGAGGCATTCACATAGATTTATATTTTGTTCTAAGTATTGAGTTGTAATTCTTGAGTTGTAAGTAAATAAAAGTGTGATGATCATCATTATTAAAGCATTGTCCCAGTGAGGAAAGGATGATGGAGACTATGATTCCCCCACAAGTCGGGATGAGACTCCGGACGAGAAAAAAAGAGGCCATAAAAAAAGATAAAAGGCCCAAATAAAAAAATAAAAAATGAGAGAAAAAGAGAGAAGGGACAATGCTACTATACTTTTACCACACTTGTGCTTCAAAGTAGCACCATGATCTTCATGATAGAGAGTCTCATATGTTGTCACTTTCATATACTAGTGGGAATTTTTCATTATAGAACTTGGCTTGTATATTCTGATGATGGGCTTCCTCAAATTGCCCTAGGTCTTCCTGAGCAAGCGAGTTGGATGCACACCCACTTAGTTTCTTGTTGAGCTTTCATACACTTATAGCTCTAGTGCATCTGTTGCATGGCAATCCTTACTCACTCACATTGATATCTATTGATGGGCATCTCCATAGCCTGTTGATATGCCTAGTTGATGTGAGACTATCTTCTCCTTTTTGTCTTCTCCACAACCACCATTCTATTCCACCTATAGTGCTATGTCCATGGCTCACGCTCATGTATTGCGTGGAAGTTGAAAATTTTGAGAACATCAAAAGTATGAAGCAATTGCTTGGCTTGTCATCGGGGTTGTGCATGATTTTGTAGCGATAACTTTCTTTGGCCATGTTATTTTGAGAAGACATGATTGCTTTATTAGTATGCTTGAAGTATTATTGTTTTTATGTCAATATTAAACTTTTGTTTTGAATCTTATGGATCTGAACATTCATGCCACAATAAAGAGAATTACATTAATAAATATGCTAGGTAGCATTCCACATCAAAAATTCTGTTTTTATCATTTACCTACTCGAGGACGAGCAGGAATTAAGCTTGGGGATGCTTGATATGTCTCCTACGTATCTATAATTTTTATCGTTCCATGCTATTATATTTTCTGTTTTGGATGTTTAATGGGCTTTAATATGCTCTTTTATATTACTTTTGGGACTAACCTATTAACCGAAGGCCCAGTGCCAGTTTCTGTTTTTTTGCCTATTTCAGTGTTTTGCAGAAAAGGAATACCAAACAGAATCCAAACAGAATGAAACCTTTGCGAGGATGTTTCTTGGAACAAACGCAATCCAGAAGACTTGGATTTGAAGTCTGGAACTCCGCTAGGCGGCCACGAGGAAGGAGGGCGCACCGAGGGGGGTAGGCGCGCCTCCCACCCTCGTGGGGCCCATGGAGCTCCACCGACCTATTTCTTTCACCTATATATACTCTTGTTGTACCCTAAAACTATTGGGGGAGCCACAAAACCACTTCTCCACCGCCGCAACCTTCTGTACCCGTGAGATCCCATCTTGGGGCCTTTTCTGGCGATCTGCCGGAGGGGGAATCGATCACGGAGGGCTTCTACATCAACACCATAGCCTCTTCGATGAAGCGTGAGTAGTTTACCACAGACCTTCGGGTCCATAGTTATTAGCTTGATGGCTTCTTCTATCTCTTTGGTTCTCAATACAAAGTTCTCCTTGATGTTCTTGGAGATCTATTCGATGTAATCCTCTTTTGTGGTGTGTTTGCCGAGATCCGATGAATTGTGGATTTATGAACTTTATTATCTATGAATATTATTTGATTCTTCTCTGAATTCTTATATGCATGATTTGATATCTTTGCAAGTCTCTTTGAATTATCGGTTTAGTTTGGCCTACTAGATTGGTCTTTCTTGCAATGGGAGAAGTGCTTAGCTTTGGGTTCAATCTTGCGGTGTCCTTTCCCAGTGACAGCAGGGGCAGCAAGGCACGTATTGTATTGTTCCCATCGAGGATAAAAAGATGGGGTTTATATCATATTTCTTGAATTTATCCCTCTACATCATGTCATCTTACTTAATGCGTTACTCCGTTCTTATGAACTTAATACTCTAGATGCATGCTGGATAGCGGTCGATGTGTGGAGTAATAGTAGTAGATGCAGAATCATTTCGGTCTACTTGACACAGACGTGATGCCTATGTTCATGATCATTGCCTTAGATATCATCATAACTATGCGCTTTTCTACCAATTGCTCGGCAGTAATTTGTTCACCCATCATAATACATGATATCTTGAGAGAAGCCACTAGTGAAACCTATGGCCCCCGGGTCACTTCCTTATTATATTGCATCTCTTTTATTTACATCTCATCTCATTTTACTATTTTGCAATCTTTACTTTCCAATCTATACAACAAAAATACGAAAAATATTTATTTTATTATCTTTATCAGATCTCACTTTTGCGAGTGGCCGTGAAGGGATTGACAACCCCTTTATCGCGTTGGTTGCAAGGTTCTTGATTGTTTGTGTAGGTACTTGGTGACTTGCGTGTTGTCTCCTACTGGATTGATACCTTGGTTCTCAAAAACTGAAGGAAATATTTACGCTACTTTTGTTGCATCACCCTTTCCTCTTCAAGGGAAACCAATGCATGCTCAAGAGGTAGCAAAAGCCATGAAAAAAATTGGGTCAATTTCAAGGATGTTGAGAAACAATGTTCTCTCAGACGAAGCCTATTGGGCAACACCCTCTGCCGAACATGGTCTAGTTTTCAACATCTTTCAAATCACACCAACTTTTGCATGCAGGAGGTATGCCTATGCTAGGCACCATGCCAGGTTTGAGCGATTTTCGACACCGTATGCAACTTGCGACTTGCCCGGCCCTTTATTGGCCTTTTTATTAAGAAAACTCCAGGAAATGCAAAATTTATCGAAAACCCAAAAAACTTGGCATGGTGCCTGGAATTGGTCATACAGGACCATAGAAAAAATTGGTTTCATTTGACAGATGTGGAAAAAACTTGCTCTCAGACATTTGGCATCGGGTGGGCATGGTCCATTTTTGGACATGCATGAAATGACCCCAAGTTTTTGCATCAGGTGTGCATGCCCATGGTAGGCATCCGAGCCACGCCAGGTTTGAATGAATTTTGACACCTTATGCACGTTGCGTCACGTCGATCCATTCATCGGCCTTTTACTGCGAGACAACTCCAGAAAATGCAAAAGTTGTTGAAAACGCAAATGATTTGACATGGTGCCTTGAATTTGTCCTACAAGGCCATGCAAAAAAACTTGCAGCCATTTGAAGTATGTAAAAAAATCATGTCTAAAAAAATCACAAATTTGAAAAAGTTCATGGGTTACAAAAATGTCACTGAGGGAGTCCTGGACTAAGGGGTCCTCGGGCATCCGGCCTGTTAGCCATGGGCCGGACTGATGGGCTGTGAAGAATACGAAGACCGAAGACTGCACCCGTGTCTGGATGGGACTCTCCTTGGGGTGGAAGGCAAGCTTGGCGACCAAATACGTAGATTTCCTTCTTTGTAACCGACCTTGTGTAACCCTAGATCCTCCCGGTGTCTATATAAACCAGAGGACTTAGTTCGGAGCGGAGGTTACTCATTGCCATAGTCATACAGGCTAGACTTCTAGGGTTTAGCCATTACGATCTCGTGGTAGATCAACTCTTGTAATACTCATATTCATCAAGATCAATCAAGCAGGAAGTAGGGTATTACCTCCATAGAGAGGGCCCAAACCTGGGTAAACATTGTGTCCCCTGTCTCCTGTTACCATCGACCTTAGACGCACAGTTCGGGACCCCCTACCCGAGATCCGCCGGTTTTGTCACCGACATTGGTGCTTTCATTGAGAGCTCCACTATGCCGTCCTCAAGAGGTTTGATGGTCCCTTCAATCATCAACAACGCTGTCGTCCAGGGAGAAACCTTCCTCCCTGGACAGATCTTCATGTTCGGTGGCTTTGCACTGCGGTCCAACTCGCTTGGCCATCTGGAGCAGATCGACAGCTATGCCCCTGGCCACCAGGTCAGATTTGGGAGCTTGAACTACGTCACAGACATCCGTGGAGATTTGATTTCGCCGGATTTGAGACCGCGGCAAATGCTCCTGGTCACCTTGATGAACATGACCTAAGTCTGTCGTCAGACCACATCCAGGAGATAGCTCCTGTAACTGCTCTGGCCTTAGATCCGGAGCATACTGCACCATCCAAGGATGGAAGGCTCAACCCCACCACGGAGGCCACAGATTCCCCGGCGTTGGAGCCGCACATGGACTTAACCCCACACAATATTTGTGTCACCGGAACTCCGGACTCGTCTTTGGGTGTAAGTTCCGAACCATGTGAGTCCGCGGATGCCGAACTTCATCGTTTATTGATCTTCGAGTTCAGCACCGCAGACATCTTCCAGCACTCGTCCTTGGGCGATGTGCTAAACTCATTAAAGAGCCTATCCTTGGTGGGGGACTCATAGCCGAACTATGTTCGGTTCGAACTAGGGGCTGATGATGGAGAATCTTGTTTCCCACCCGCCACCCACTTCATAGCCACAATCGAGGATTTAACCGACACGCTTGATTACGACTCCGAAGACATCGACGGTATGGACAACAATGCTGATGAGGAGCAAAATCAAAGTCCGCCATTCACTGGACGCTGGATGGCCACTTCTTCGTACGATGTGTACATGGTGGACACACCCAAGACAACCAACGATGATGACAAAGAAAATCCAGTTGAGAATAAACCTCCTGAGACACAGCAAAAATGCCGGCGTCCTCGGCGCTGCTCTACGTCATGTCGTTCCAAAGACAGCAATACTGGCACCAGAGAAAATAATACTCCGGATGATGCCGAAAACAATGAAGACCTTGCTGAGGTAACATTCGAACAGGAGGAGCAAAAAACGGGCAAGCTAGCCCCGTTGAGCAGGCCAGGCCCAATAACTCGGAGGACGGTAGTTATCATCCGCTCTTTGAGGATGAGCAGAGCCTCAGCAACGAAGATTTTATCGTGCATGATGAACCTCTCGAGCAAGAGCGCTTCAAGCGCCAGCTAATAGCCACTGCAAGGAGCCTGAAAAAGAAGCAGCAGCAGCTTCAAGCTGACCAAGATCTGCTCGTCGATAGATGGACTGATGTCCTGGCAGCTGAAGAATACGTCCTCAGGCGCCCAGCCAAGAGTTACCCGAAGCGAAGGTTGCTACCTCAGTTCGACGAAGAGGCGCCAGAGCCCATACCTCCCTCGCGTAACGCGGCCGACCGAACACTACGTGGTCGGGACAGTGCGGCGGACCGACCACCTCGTGGTCGGGATAGAGCGGCAATTCAAGCCGAACAGCAGCCCGCCCCACCGCCATGAAAAAAGAGAGACAAAACAGTTCAGGGTCATACATACGACCTTCGGCAAACCCTGGATAGTAGAGCAGGATACGCCCGATCGATTTACGGATCGCGGGGACGTTCTTCTACACGTGATGATGGCTACCTATTCGGACGTGACAAACCTAGTCATGCCCGGGCCGACAACCATAGACGGACTCCGTCGGAGCTACGTCGCGATGTGGCCCGATATAGAGGCGCCGCACACCCTCTTTGCTTCACTGATGAAGTAATGGATCATGAATTCCCCGAAGGGTTCAAACCCGTCAATATTGAATCATACGACGGAACAACCGATCCCGCGGTATGGATCAAAGATTTTATTCTCCACATCCACATGGCCCGCAAAGATGACCTCTACGCTATCGAATACCTCCCACTAAAGCTCAAAGGGCCAGCTTGGCACTAGTTAAATAGCTTGCCTAAAAACTCTATCGGCAGCTGGGAGGACTTGGAAGAAGCCTTCCTCGACAACTTCCAAGGTACATATGTCCGGCCACTAGACGCCGATGATTTAAGCCACATAGTCCAACAACCTAGAGAGTCAGCCAGGAAATTTTGGACTAGAACCAAAAAGAACCAGATCATCGACTGTCCGGATGCCGAAGCCCTAGCGGCCTTTAAACATAGCATCCGCGACGAATGGCTCGCCCGCCACCTCGGCCAAGAAAAGCCGAAATCTATGGCAGCCCTCACGACACTCATGACCCGCTTTTCTGCGGGTGAGGATAGCTGGTTGGCTTGTAGTAAAAATACAGCCAGCAAGGCATGCCCCTTTGAGGTCAAAAACAACAACGGCAAGCTCCGATGCAGCAAACACAAACACCAAAGCAATGGCGACAACACCGGTGACACTGCTGTCAACGCCGAATTCAGCGGCTCCAAGTCCGGTCAGCGGGAAAAGCCGTATAAAAGAAACAATCAGGGACCATCTAGCATAGATCGCATACTTGACCGTGCGTGCCAAATTCATGGCACCCCAGACAAACCAGCCAACCATACCAACAGAGATTGCTGGGTTTTTAAGCAAGCCGGCAAGTAAATGCCGAGAACAAGGGAAAGGGATCGCAGATCGAGGACGATGATGAGGAGCCCCTATAGCCAAACACAGGGGGACAGAAGAAGTTTCCCCCTCAGGTCAAAACGGTGAACATGATATATGTTACACACATCCCCAAGAGGGAGCGTAAGTGCTGATACGTCCATTTTGCATCATGCTTTTATACCGATATTTATTGCATTATGGGCTGTTATTACACATTATGTCACAATACTTATGCCTATTCTCTCTTATTTTACAAGGTTTACATAAGGAGGGAGAATGCCGGCAGCTGGAATTCTAGGCTGGAAAAGGAGCAAATATTAGAGACCTATTCTGCACAACTCCAAAAGTCCTGAAACCCCACGAAAGTCATTTTGGGAAATAATAAAAAGTATCCAGCGGAATAAGTTCACCAGAGGGGGGCCCACCTGTCCACGAGGGTGGGGGGCACGCCCTACCCCCCAGGGCGCGCCCCCTACCTCGTGGGCCCCCGGTTAGCTCTCCGATGGCCATCTTCTGCTATATGAGGTCTTTCATCGAGAAAAAAATCATAAGCAACCTTTCGGGATGAAACTCCGCCGCCACGAGGCGGAACCTTGGCGGAACCAATCTAGGGCTCCGGCAGAGCTGTTCTGCCAGGGACACTTCCCTCTGGGAGGGAGAAATCATCGCCATCGTCATCACCAACGCTCCTCTTCGGGAGAGGGCAATGTCCATCAACATCTTCACCAGCACCATCTCCTCTCAAAACCCTAGTTCATCTCTTGTATCCAATTCTTGTCTCCAAGTCCGGGATTGGTACTAGTAGGTTGCTAGTAGTGTTGATTACTCCTTGTAGTTGATGCTAGTTGGTTTATTTGGTGGAAGATCATATGTTCAGATCCTTTATGCATATTATTACCCCTCTGATTATGAACATGAATATGCTTTATGAGTAGTTACATTTGTTCCTGAGGACATGGGGAAGTCTTGCTATTAGTAGTCATGTGAATTTGGTATTCGTTCGATATTTTGATGAGATGTATGTTGTCTAGCCTCTAGTGGTGTTATGTGAACATCGACTACATAACACTTCACCATTATTTGGGCCTAGAGGAAGGCATTGGGAAGTAATAATTAGATGATGGGTTGCTAGAGTGACAGAATCTTAAACCCTAGTTTATGAGTTGCTTCGTAAGGGGCTGATTTGGATCCATATGTTTCATGCTATGGTTAGGTTTACCTTAATACTTTTGTTGTAGTTGCGGATGCTTGCAATAGAGGTTAATCATAAGTGGGATGCTTGTTCAAGTAAGAACAACACCCAAGCACCGGTCCACCCACATATCAAATTATCAAAGTACCAAACGTGAATCATATGAACATGATGAAAACTAGCTTGACGATATTCCCATGTGTCCTCGGGAGCGCTTTTCCTATTATAAGAGTTTGTCCAGGCTTGTCCTTTGCAACAAAAGGATTGGGCCACCTTGCTGCACTTTATTTACTTTTGTTACTTGTTGCTCGTTACAAATTATCCTATCACAAAACTATCTGTTACCACTTATTTCAGTACTTGTAGAGAATACCTTGCTGAAAACCGCTTATCATTTCCTTCTGCTCCTTGTTGGGTTTGACACTCTTACTTATCGAAAGGACTACGATAGATCCCCTATACTTGTGGGTCATCAAGACTCTTTTCTGGCGCCGTTGCCGGGGAGTGAAGCGCCTTTGGTAGGTGGAATTTGGTAAGGAAAAATTTATATAGTGTGCTGAAATTTACTGTCACTTGTTATTATGGAAAGTAATCCTCTGAGGGGCTTGTTCGGGGTATCTTCACCCCGACCAGTAGAGCAAAGAGTTGCTCCTCAACCTACTGAACCTACTGAACATGAAAATATTCCCTTTGAAGTTCCTTCGGGTATGATGGAAAAACTGCTAGCTAATACTTTTACAGGAGATGGAACAAAGCATCCTGATGAACATTTTACTCTATGTGGATGAAGTTTGTGTACTATTTAAGCTTGCAGGTATACCCGATGATGTTGTTAAGAAGAAGGTCATCCCTTTATCTTTGAAGGTAGATGCATCGACATGGTATAGGCTATGTGATGACACGGGATCATGGAACTATAAACGAGTGAAATTGGAATTTCATCAGAAGTATTATCCTATGCATCTTGTTCATCATGATCGCAATTATATATATAATTTCTGGCCTCGCGAAGGAGAAAGCATCGCTCAAGCTTGGGGGAGGCTTAAATCAATGTTATATTCATTCCCCAATCATGAGCTCTCAAGAGAAATAATTCTTCAAAATCTTTATGCTCGGCTTTCTGAAAACAATCGCACCATGCTCGATACTTCTTGTGTTGGCTCTTTTATGATGAAGACTATTGAATTCAGATGGAATTTATTGGATAGAATTAAATGCAACTCTGAAGATTGGGATCTCGATCAAGGTAAGGAGTCAGGTATGACACCTAATTTTGATTGTGTTAAGTCTTTTATGGATACCGATGTTTTCCGTAAGTTTAGCACTAAATATCGACTGGACTCTGAGATAATAGCTTCTTTCTGTGAATCTTTTGCTACTTATGTTGATCTCCCCAAAGATAAGTGGTTTAAATATCATCCTCCCATAGAAGTAAAAGTAGCTGCACCTGTTGAAGTTGAAGAAAAGATTGTTACTTATAATGATCCTGTTGTTCCTACTTCTTATGTTGAGAAACCACCTTTCCCTGTTAGAATAAAGGATCATGTTAAAGCTTCAACTGTGGTTCGTAAAAGTAATATTAGAACTTATACACCTACTGAGCAAATTAAAGTTGAACCTAATGTTGCTATTGTTAAAGATCTCTTAGCTGATAATATTGATGGGCATGTTATTCATTTCTGCGGTGAAACCGCTAGAATTGCCAAACCTTGTGCTAAAGATAAACATAGACCTGTGGTAGGCGTGACTGTTATTTCTGTTAAAATAGGAGATCATTGTTATCATGGCTTATGTGATATGGGTGCTAGTGCTAGTGTTATACCGCATACTTTATACGAAGAAATTAAGCATGAAATTGCACCTACTGAGTTAGAAGGAATTGATGTCACAATTAAACTTGCCAACAGAGATACTATATCAGCAATGGGAATTGTTAGAGATGTTGAAGTCTTGTGTGGGAAAACTCAATACCCTGCCGATTTTCTTGTTCTTGGTTCCCCACAAGATAGCTTTTGTCCCATTATATTTGGTAGACCCTTCTTGAACACTATCAATGCTAAGATAAACTGCAAAAAGAATGTTGTTACTATCGGCTTGGATGACATGACTCGTGAGTTTAATTTCTCTAAATTTAGCAGACAACACCGTGAGGAAGAATTGCTTAGTAAGGATGATATTATTGGTCTTGCTTCAATTGTCGTACCTCCTAGTGATCCTTTAAAACAATATTTGCTAGACCATGAAAATGGTATGTTTATGAATGAAAGTAGGGAAATAGATGAAGTATTCTTTAATCAGGAACCCATTCTGAAACACAATTTACCTGTTGAAATCCTAGGGGATCCTCCTCCACCCAAGGTGATCCCGTGTTTGAGCTTAAACCGTTGTCTGATAATCTTAAATATGCTTATCTTGATGAAAAGAAAATATATCATGTTATTATCAGTGCTAACCTTTCAGAGCATGAAGAAGAGAGATTATTGAAAACTCTGAAGAAGCACCGTGCTGCTATTGGATATACTCTTGATGATCTTAAGGGCATTAGTCCCACTCTATGTCAACATAAAATAAATTTGGAAGAAGATGCCAAACCAGTTCGTGATCATCAACGAAGGCTTAATCCTAAGATGAAAGAAGTGGTAAGGAAAGAAATACTAAAGCTTCTGGAGGCAGGTATAATTTATCCCGTTGCTGATAGTCAGTGGGTAAGTCCTGTCCATTGTGTCCCTAAGAAGGGAGGTATTACTATAGTTCCTAATGATAAAGATGAATTGATTCCGCAAAGAATTATTACAGGTTATAGGATGGTAATTGATTTCCATAAATTAAATAAGGCCACTAAGAAAGATCATTACCCCTTACCTTTTATTGATCAAATGCTAGAAAGACTATGCAAACATACACATTATTGCTTTCTAGATGGTTATTCTGGTTTCTCTCAAATACCTATATCGGCTAAGGATCAATCAAAGACTACTTTTACATGCCCTGTTGGTACTTTTGCTTATAGACGTATGCCTTTTGGTTTATGTAATGCACCTGCTACCTTTCAAAGATGCATGATGGCTATATTCTCTGACTTTTGTGAAAAGATTTGTGAGGTTTTCATGGACGACTTTTCTGTCTATGGATCCTCTTTTGATGATTGCTTGAGCAATCTTGATCGAGTTTTGCAGAGATGTGAAGAAACTAATCTTGTCTTGAATTGGGAAAAGTGCCACTTTATGGTTAATGAAGGTATTGTCTTGGGGCATAAATTTTCTGAAAGAGGTATTGAAGTTGATAAAGCCAAGGTTGATGCTATTGAAAAGATGCCATGTCCCAAGGACATTAAAGGTATAAGAAGTTTCCTTGGTCATGCCGGATTTTATAGGAGGTTCATTAAGGACTTCTCAAAATTTTCTCGGCCTCTGACTAATTTATTACAAAAAGATATACCATTTGTCTTTGATGATGATTGTGTAGAAGCATTTGAAATTCTTAAGAAAGCATTGATCTCTACACCTATTGTTCAGCCACCTGATTGGAATTTACCCTTTGAAATTATGTGTGATGCTAATGATTATGCTGTAGGTGTTGTTCTAGGGCAAAGAGTTGATAAGAAATTAAATGTTACCCATTATGCTAGTAAGACTCTAGACAATGCTCAAAGAAACTATGCTACTACTGAAAAGGAATTCTTAGCAGTTGTATTTGCTTGTGATAAGTTCAGACCTTATATTGTTGATTCTAAAGTAACTATTCACACTGATCATGCTGCTATTAAATACCTGATGGAAAAGAAAGATGCTAAACCTAGACTTATTAGATGGGTTCTCTTGCTACAAGAATTTGATTTGCATATTGTTGATAGAAAGGGAGCTGAGAACCCCGTTGCAGACAACTTGTCTAGGTTAGAAAATGTTCTTGATGACCCACTACCTATTGATGATAGCTTCCCTGATGAGCAATTAAATGTCATAAATGCTTCTCGTAGTACTCCTTGGTATGCTGATTATGCTAATTACATTGTTGCTAAATTTATACCACCTAGTTTCACATACCAACAAAAGAAAAAGTTTTTTTATGATTTGCGACATTACTTTTGGGATGACCCACATCTTTATAAAGAAGGAGTAGATGGTGTTATTAGACGTTGTGTACCTGAGCATGAACAGGAACAGATCCTACACAAGTGTCACTCCGAGGCATACGGAGGGCACCACGCTGGAGATAGAACTGCACATAAGGTATTGCAATCCGGTTTTTATTGGCCTACTCTCTTCAAGGATGCCCGTAAGTTTGTCTTATCTTGTGATGAATGTCAAAGAATTGGTAATATTAGTAGACGTCAAGAAATGCCTACGAACTATTCACTTGTTATTGAACCATTTGATGTTTGGGGCTTTGATTATATGGGACCTTTTCCTGCCTCTAATGGATATACACATATTTTAGTTGCTGTTGATTACGTTACTAAGTGGGTAGAAGCTATTCCAACCAGTAGTGCTGATCATAACACTTCTATTAAAATGCTAAAAGAAGTTATTTTTCCAAGGTTTGGAGTCCCTAGATATTTAATGACTGATGGTGGTTCACATTTTATTCATGGTGCTTTCCGAAAAATCCTTGCTAAGTATGATGTTAATCATAGAATTGCATCTCCATATCACCCACAGTCTAGTGGTCAAGTAGAATTGAGTAATAGGGAGCTCAAATTAATTTTGCAAAAGACTGTCAATAGGTCTAGTAAGAATTGGTCCAAGAAACTTGATGATGCATTATGGGCTTATAGAACTGCATATAAAAATCCTATGGGCATGTCTCCGTATAAAATGGTTTATGGAAAAGCATGTCACTTACCTCTCGAACTGGAGCATAAGGCTTATTGGGCTATTAAAGAGCTCAATTATGATTTTAAACTTGCCGGAGAGAAGAGGTTATTTGATATTAGCTCACTTGATGAATGGAGAACCCAAGCTTATGAAAATGCCAAGTTGTTTAAAGAAAAAGTTAAAAGATGGCATGACAAAAGGATACAAAAGCGTGAGTTTAATGTAGGTGATTATGTATTGCTATACAACTCTCGTTTAAGATTTTTTGCAGGAAAACTTCTCTCTAAATGGGAAGGCCCTTACATTATCGAGGAGGTCTATCGTTCTGGTGCCATAAAAATCAACAACTTCAAAGGCACAAATCCGAAGGTGGTAAACGGTCAAAGAATTAAACACTATATCTCAGGTAATCCTATAAATGTTGAAACTAATGTTATTGAAACCGTAACCCCGGAGGAATACATAAGGGACACTTTCCGGAACGTTTCTGACTCCGAAAAGGAATAGGTATGTGGTATGGTATTAAACCGACTCCAAAACAATTTTTAAGGCAATATTTCTCCGTTTTGGAATATTTAGAAAAATAGAAAAATAAGTAGCAGTCCGAGAAGGACACGAGGGCCCCACGAGGGTGGAGGGCGCGCCCCCTACCTCGTGGGCACCTCGTGTGCCTTCCGGACTCCGTTTTCTTGCACGATACGTATTTTGGTCGGTAAAAATTCATTATATATCTTTCCGAAGGTTTTGACCACTGTATCATGCAATTATCCTCTGTTTTTGTTTTGAGATGTTGCTGCTGCAGATTAGAGCAAGATGTCTTCTCAAGAGTCAGTCGGGGAGAGCCGGGTGTCTCATCCAGCATTGGAACCAAGGGCAAACAGCGACGCTGACCACTTTGGGTCGGCAACGGAGAAGAGATGGAGGCTGACTTGATGAGAGTAGATGCCATGGAGGATCAAGAAGTCACTTCCCGCTTCCAAGCTGGGCTCACGATGGGGGAACTACATAGCTCAGCTATTCCAAATTCGGTTATCCCTTCCAATGTTAGATTTCTTTCTTATGAAAATATGAGGAGGAGTGTCACTTGTTCTCCTGCAGCTATGCAACACCCTTGGGTGCAAGGAGCTTTAGTTGTTACAGGAAAGCTTCATAAGGAAATAATGGACCTCAAGCATCAAGTCAATAAGCTCGAGGAGGAGAATCATATCCTGAAGGGCATCATCGTCAAGAATATTTCACCAACAACAAAGAAGGAGACATAATCACATGGGTATGGGCACTCCCCTTGGCAACTGCCAAGCTTGGGGGAGGTGCCCCAGTATCGTATCACAATCACATCTCCTATCTTTACTGTTTTTCTTAGTTCGATCCTATTAGTAGTATCTTGATCTAGTAGAATAAAGTTTATGGCATGATCTAGTTTTGAGTTTTTGCTTTATGATCTCTCTATGTAATCGAGTCTGTGAGCTATATAATAAAGATTAGTGTTGAGTCAAGGGCTTGATTATTTTGCCATGGTCTTGAGTGAATAAAAGAATAGAGAAAAGAATAAAACAAAGAGCTCATATTGATCTTATTGAGAGTAATGACTTCACATAGAAAGAGTATGATGATTAAAAGTTGTTGGGAGTTGGCAAACATAGCTTTGGTCATCGTTGCAATTAATAGGAAGTAATAAAGGAAGAGAGGTTTCGCATATAAATATATTATCCTTGACATCTTTTATGATTGTGAGCACTCATTAAAATATGACATGCTAAAGAGTTGACGTTGGACAAGGAAGACAACGTAATGGGTTATGTTTTCTTATATCCGAGATAAAGTATGTTGTCATGGATCATCCAACATGTTGAGCTTGCCTTTCCCCCTCATGCTAGCCAAATTGTCAGCACCAAGTAGAGATACTACTTGTGCTTCCAAAGACCCTTAAACCAGGTTTGCCATGAGAGTCCACCATATCTACCTATGGATTGAGTAAGATCCTTCAAGTAAGTTGTCATCGGTGCAAAGCAATAAAAATTGCTCTCTAAATATGTACGATTAATTGGTGTGGGAGAAATAAGCTTTATACGATCTTGTGATGTGGAAGAAATAAAAGCGACGGACTAGATAATAAAGGTTCATATCACAAGTGGTAATATAAAGTGGCGTTCTTTTGCATTAAGATTTTGTGCATCCAACCATAAAAGCGCATGGCAACCTTTGATTCCCTCTGCGAAGGGCCTATCTTTTATTATTATCCTCTACCTTATGCAAGAGTCATGGTGGCCTTCACCTTTCCTTTTTACATTTTATCCTTTGGCAAGCACAGTGTGTTGGAAAGATCCTGATTGATATATCTAATTGGATGTAGGGGGCATGAGTTATTATTGTTGACATTACCCTTGAGGTAAAAGGTTGGGAGACGAAACTATAAGCCCCTATCTTTCTCCGTGTCCGATTAAAACTCCGTAACCACAAATATCGAGTGAGTGTTAGCAATTATGAAAGACTAAATGATAGTTGAGTATGTGGACTTGCTATTAAGCTCTGACATAGACTCTTTCTGATGTTATGATAAATTGCAATTGCTTCAATGACTAAGATTGTAGTTTGTTGGTTTTCAATAAAGTTTATGATTCATACTCTGCATTGTGAATGGATTATTACTTGAACATAAGCAATCGTATGACAATATCTATATATGTTGCTGTTATGAGAATAATCATGATGCCTTCATGTCCGTATTTTATTTTTATCGATGCCTCTACCTCTAAACATGGGGACATATTTATCGTCATCGGCTTTCGCTTGAGGACAAGCGAGGTCTAAGCTTGGGGGAGTTGATACGTCCATTTTGCATCATGCTTTTATATCGATATTTATTGCATTATGGGCTGTTATTACACATTATGTCACAATACTTATGCCTATTCTCTCTTATTTTACAAGGTTTGCATAAGGAGGGAGAATGCCGGCAGCTGGAATTCTGGGCTGGAAAAGGAGCAAATATTAGAGACCTATTCTGCACAACTCTAAAAGTCCTGAAACCCCACGAAAGTCATTTTGGTAAATAATAAAAAATATCCAGCGGAAGAAGTTCACCAGAGGGGGGCCCACCTATCCACGAGGGTGGGGGGCGCGTCCTACCCCCAAGGTGCGCCCCCCTACCTCATGGGCCCCCTGTTGGCTCTCCGATGGCCATCTTCTGCTATATGAGGTCTTTCGTCGAGAAAAAAATCATAAGCAACCTTTCGGGACGAAACTCCGCCGCCACGAGGCGGAACCTTGGCGGAACCAATCTAGGGCTCCGGCAGAGCTGTTCTGCCAGGGACACTTCCCTCCGGGAGGGGGAAATCATCGCCATCGTCATCACCAACGCTCCTCTCATCGGGACAGGGCAATCTCCATCAACATCTTCACCAGCACCATCTCCTCTCAAAACCCTAGTTCATCTCTTGTATCCAATTCTTGTCTCCAAGTCCGGGATTGGTACTAGTAGGTTGCTAGTAGTGTTGATTACTCCTTGTAGTTGATGCTAGTTGGTTTATTTGGTGGAAGATCATATGTTCAGATCCTTTATGCATATTATTACCCCTCTGATTATGAACATGAATATGCTTTGTGAGTAGTTACGTTTGTTCCTGAGGACATGGGAGAAGTCTTGCTATTAGTAGTCATGTGAATTTGGTATTCGTTCGATATTTTGATGAGATGTATGTTGTCTAGCCTCTAGTGGTGTTATGTGAACGTCGACTACATAACACTTCACCATTATTTGGGCCTAGAGGAAGGCATTGGGAAGTAATAAGTAGATGATGGGTTGCTAGAGTGACAGAAGCTTAAACCCTAGTTTATGTGTTGCTTCGTAAGGGGATGATTTGGATCCATATGTTTCATGCTATGGTAAGGTTTACTTTAATAATTTTGTTGTAGTTGTGGATGCTTGCAATAAAGGTTAATCATAAGTGGGATGCTTGTTCAAGTAAGAACAACACCCAAGCACCGGTCCACCCACATATCAAATTATCAAAGTACCGAACGCGAATCATATGAACGGGATGAAAACTAGCTTAACGATATTCCCATGTGTCCTCGGGAGCGCTTTTCCTATTATAAGAGTTTGTCCAGGCTTGTCCTTTGCTACAAAAGGATTGGGCCACCTTGCTGCACTTTATTTACTTTTGTTACTTGTTGCTCGTTACAAATTATCCTATCACAAAACTATCTGTTACCACTTATTTCAGTACTTGTAGAGAATACCTTGCTGAAAACCTCTTATCATTTCCTTCTGCTCCTCGTTGGGTTCGACACTCTTACTTATCGAAAGGACTATGGTAGATCCCCTATACTTGTGGGTCATCAAGTGCGCACTCAGGGACGTCTATGCGATAGAGCCAGTCGCCCCAAAATTCAATCCATGGTCATCGTGCCCGATCACTTTTGATCGTCGGGATCATCTAACCAGTATCCGGCATGGCGGATCAGCCACACTAGTCCTAGACCCAATCATTGATGGATTCCACCTGACGCGAGTCCTCATGGACGGTGGCAGCAGCCTCAATCTGCTCTATCAGGATACAGTGCGCAAAATGGGCATTAACCCATCACGGATCAAGCCCACAAGGACTACCTTTAAAGGAGTCATACCAGGCGCAGAGGCCCGCTGTACGGGCTCAATCACACTAGAGTTCATCTTCGGATCTCTGGACAACTTCTGAAGCAAGGAGTTAATCTTCGACATCGTCCCCTTTCGCAGCGGCTATCATGAACTACTTGGACGAACCGCATTTGCCCGATTCAATGCGGTACCTCACTATGCTTATCTCAAGCTCAAGATGCCCGGACCACGTGGCGTCATAACAGTCAATGAAAATACGGAACGCTCCCTCCGTACCGAGGAGCATACCACGCCCTTAGCAGCAGAAGTACAGCGCGGCCTTTTCCAGCAAAACCTTAATTCGGCGGTCGAGCCCCTGAACACCATTAAGAGAGTCCAGACTATTCTGCAGCAAGACAACCCCGCTCGTCAAGAGCTCAACTAGCAATTTGGCCTCTGTCCCAGTCCCAGTCAAATGGCGGCATTCGTACCGCGCGTACATAACTAGGCACTCAAAATTCCATGGCAATCGATGGAGGCATAGCTAGGCCGTGATCCACAGTGCGGCTCGACCGACCCTGGATCCGCACACCTTCACTTTTTCTTTTTCATTTCGGGTTTTTCTCTTCTCGAGGCTTTTTCTAAATAGCCCGATCATCGGACCGATCACGGGACGGATATACCAAGGAGGCAAGGAGCTTTGACGTACAAGGAAATCCCCAGGTGGTCTCTGCTAACGATTGCTATACTTGTTTTACATACCCGCACGCAGCTTGCTCTTGGTCATGGCATGCTAAATAGCCTTACTTGCTAATCGCATTACTTGCACAAGTACGCCTCGACGTATTAATCAACTTACAATGGAAAATAATTGGTAGCGTTAGCTTATTACTTGATTTTTTTCCTTGCCTTTGTATTTATTACTCATCGCACCCGTACACTCTGGTATGTATTACTTCGCCAGGGGCTTCATCACGCCCCGGATACGGCAATAAAGTCCGAACACTTTTTACAGTACAGTTCGGCACCCCGAACATAGCATTATATGCATCGGCTCCGAATCATGTCTTTGGTCAATAGTTGGGTTGCCCGGCTCCTGTGCTTACTACCTTACGTTCCGCTATATCGGCTAGGGTAGTAAAGGGAGAACTACTGCGATTGTGTCCCGGTTCTTCCGGACGAGCACCTTAGTAGAGAAAGCCGAAAACTGACTGCCATGATGCAGCGAGAGCTGGTCAGCTATTCGAGAGGTTTCAAATCCTTAGAGATGTTTTCCGCTTTATGCGAGGAATCGGTTTTTATCCGATCAGGCGTGTATAGCGCCCCTAGTTCGGCCTTCCGAATACCAGGGGCTTCGTCAAAATTCTCATTGTCAAACTCCTATGGCTAAGTGAGGGTGATAAAAGCCGTATAGTCTGATTGCCTTGTTCGTTGCGCTAAACACCTCCTTTAAGGACCAGAATGTGGAGTAAAGAGTGTTTAGATTTATCCCGAACAACCCCATACTATCTACGTGGGGGCAGAAGCCGGCGACTGGCTAACCCTCAGATTTCATAAATGGCCGCACAGGAGGTAAAATTTTAAGAGTCACAAGCACTATATTACATAATGACCTTGTTTCATATTACAGGACAGGATAACATGAATGTTTTCATGGGAATATAACATCCTTCGCACATTGCTCTGCCACAAGGCGGGATCCCTCCAGGACACTATCAAAATATAGCTTGGGTCGGCGGTGCTCCTTGCCCTCAGGCGGCCCCTCGGTCATCAGCTTCTTGGCATCCATCTTCGCCCAGTGCATCTTGGCGCGGGCAAAGGCCATCCGTGCACCTTCAATGCAGACCGACCGCTTCACGACTTCAAGCTGTGGGCAGGCACTCACAAGCCGCTTCACAAGTCCAAAGTAGCTACTGGGCATGGGCTCGGCAGCCCATAGCCAGACTATTAGGTCCTTCATGGCCAGCTCGGCCGCCTTGTGCAGCTCGACCAGCTGTTTCAGCTGGTCGCTGAAGGGCACCGGATGTTCTGGTCCAAGGTATTGAGACCAGAACAGCTTCTCCGTAGAACTCCTTTCTTCGGCTCGATAGAACTCGAAAAGCATCCGATACGCTGCGCGGCAAATCCGTAAACGCCCATGGAGAGCTCCAAATTCAGGTAAGTAAAAGGAACGTTTCCTTCACAGACTTGCTTTGCATAATGAAAGCCTTACCCGCCGCGATCTTTTTAGCCACCTGGATTTCCTGAAGGGAGCTCTGGGCTTCGGCTCGGGCATCTTGTGCGCTCTGATGGGCCTTCGCAAGTTCGGACCCTTGCGTCTTAGAATCACGCTCCAAGGACTTGTACTTCTTGACGGCATCCTGGAGCTCTTGCTGGACCTTTCTGATTCGTCCCTCGTGCTTCTCGCGCGTGGCGTGTTCCTTGGCCGCTTTTTTCTCAGCCTCGGCTAACACATTCTTGAGGGCCACCACCTCGGTCGTGGCCCCTAATAAAGTTCATGACACTTTAGTCAGCACGAACCATTCATCCTTCCTAAATATACACGCAGATTACTGCATACCTTGGCTGTCCTCCAGCTGCTTCTTCATGAGGCCGAGCTCCTCCTCGGCCCGCTCCAGGTTCTGCTTCAGTCCAGAGACCTCTGCAGTATGAGCGGCAGCAGCCAGCAGCGACGCCTGCTTATTCACATAGACATCTTATGTTAGACTACTGCGAAAATTAGTTTGATCCTCTGTTCGGCTTTTTCTTTCTGAACACCGAACATAGCATCAGGGGCTACTGTCTACGCTGTGATATTCTCTCTACAATTACATTACTTACCTCAAAGCCTGTTAGAAGGCTAGCGCAGGCTTCGGTCAGTCCGCTTTTGGCGGACTAAACCTTCTCGATCACATACCCATAAGGATACAGTGTTCATCCACAATGGAAGCGCCTCGCAGCGCTTCCAGCAGATTATCCGGTGCCTCTGATTGGACAGAGGTCACCGGTGAAATAGGCACACCCCCTCCTTTTGGGGAAGGCTGCTCGCTTGACTCCGGAGCCGTGTAGGTCTCCGGAATGGTATCTGGCTGGGGGCGAATTCAACTTGGCCCCCATCACTAGTCCCCATGGGGGCTTTTTCCCCCATGTGTTCGGCGGCCGAGGAGTCATCCTTTGGCGCCACCCCGACAACCTCCGAAACATCTCCCTGACCTGGGAAGGTCCTTTGGGACACCACCTTGTTATCACCCTTGGCCGAGGGAGAGTGAGCAGGCGGCGGTGACACGCTGGCCATCTCCTTTGAATCTAGCGAACCTCCTGTTGAGGATCGCGGGGAGCTGTCGCGGGCCGGGCTGCAATAGCATAATTTAAACATATTAATATTACAAAGTGGAAATGCGAGACATTTGGACGTGCATAAGGTACTTACGAGGCG
>NC_041389.1:444812166-444844091 GCF_002162155.2 Triticum dicoccoides | reverse complement strand
ATCCCACGCGGAGTTATCCGCGAGGGAGCCCTTCCCCCTTTTGGGCGCCTTCACCTCCAGATTTGGGGAGGCCCCCCTTTTCTTCCTTCCCCCTCAGGGGGGAGTCGCTTTCTTCCTCCTCCTCCTCGTCGTCTTCGGCGGCCGAAGAGTGAGTCTCGTCTTCGGATGTCATGTCCGGAGCACCTTTTCGGCGAAGGCCACTCCTGGCCCCCTTGGCCATTTTCTTGGCCTTCTTCTCCGGCACGTCATAAGGCACCGAAAACAGCATCTTCGTTAAAAGTGGGGTTTCTTGGTCTTCGAGTAGCGGAGCCGGACAGTTGATCCGCCCCGCTATATTGATCCAGGCCTGAAAAATTAATAGGAAGGCTTAGACTCCTTCCTCAAAATATGCCAGTAAAGGGTATACCTTGAAAACATGAAAGAACTTACCGAATTAGCCTGGCGTTTTAAGCTAAGCCCGCGATCCTCTGTCGTGGGCGGTGGGGTCTCGCCAGCCTTGAAGAGCACTTTCCAGATGTCTTCGTGCGTCGTGACGAAGAGCTCTAGTAGCGTCTGATGCTTGGCCGGATCGAACTCCCACAAATAGCAAGTTCGGCGTTGGCACGGAAGGATCCGGCGAATGAGCATAACTTGGATCACGTTGACAAGTTTGATCCTCTTGGTTATCATGTTCTGGACGCACGTCTGGAGCCTAGTCAGCTCGTTCGAAGAACCCCAGGTTAGGCCCTTCTCTTGCCAGGACGTGAGACGCATCGGAACTCTGGATCAGAATTCGGGGGCCTCCGCCCAACTGGTATCACGCAGCTCGGTGATGTAGAACCACCCCGACTGCCACCCCTTCACCGTCTCCCCAAAGGAGCCTTCGTGCCAGGTGACATTGGGCATCTTGCCCACCATGGCGCCTCCGCACTCTACTTGTTGGCCGCTCACCACCTTCGGCTCCACATTGAAGGTCTTTAGCCATAGGCCGAAGTGAGGTGGGATGCGGAGAAAGGACTCGCACATGATAATAAATGCCGATATGTTGAGGATAGAGTTGGGGGTTAGATCGTGGAAGTCCAGCCCATAGTAAAGCATCAATCTGCGGACAAATGGGTGGAGAGGGAATTCCAGCCCGCGGACGAAATGTGTGAGAAACACAACCCTCTCATGGGGCTCTGGGGTAGGGACGATTTGGCCCTTGGCCGGGAGTCGGTGAACGATCCCCTTGGCCAGGTATCCGGCCTCCCGGAGCTCCTTTATGTCCTTCTTCTTGATGGAGGAGGCCATCCACTTGCCTCCAATTCCGGATCCGGACATGATTGGAGTGCTTTCTCGGGCGGGGAAAGCTAGAGCTTGGGCGCTGGAGCTCGAGTATGGATGGGCAGAGTAAGGAGAAGGCGTGGGAGAAGAAGGGGGAGTCCTTATCCCCTTATAAAGGCAGTGAATACTGAATGCCTCCCCACTCACCACAAAACTTGCCTATTCCCAAGGGCTGTGTAAATGGTACGGTTGGGTTACCCACGCCCGTATTGATGAAAATCCCGTAATAAGGGGACACGATCTCTGCTTTGACAAGACGTGCCAATGGCAACCGCGTCTCGAAACGTGGAGCGGCAGAGAAAAATGGTTCGAAATTATGACCGGGCAGACGTGATGTCATATTACAAAAAGTTATCAGCAGATTGGACTCGTGGGATATTATATTCCCTCTGCGGTTGTGTGTGGTGCGTGTGTTACAGGTCCGGACACGATCAATACGTCCAAAAACTATCTTGGAGTTCGGAAGGAGGAACCCGCCTTGCAATGCCGAAGACAATCTGCGCGCCGAACACCTTGTCATTGAAGCCAGGTTCAGGGGCTACTGAGGGAGTCCTGGACTAAGGGGTCCTCGAGCGTCCGGCCTATTAGCCATGGGCCGGACTGATGGGCTGTGAAGATTACGAAGACCGAAGACTGCACCCGTGTCCAGATGGGGCTCTCCTTGGCGTGGAAGGCAAGCTTGGCGACCAAATATGTAGGTTTCCTTCTTTGTAACCGATCTTGTGTAACCCTAGATCCTCCCGGTGTCTATATAAACCAGAGGACTTCGTCCGGAGGGGAGGATACTCATTGCCATAGTCATATAGGCTAGACTTCTAGGGTTTAGCCATTACGATCTCGTGGTAGATCAACTCTTATAATACTCATATCCATCAAGATCAATCAAGCAGGAAGTAGGGTATTATCTCCATAGAGAGGGCCCGAACCTGGGTAAATACTATGTCCCCTATCTCCTGTTACCATCGACCTTAGACGCACAGTTCGGGACTCCCTACCCGAGATCCGCCGGTTTTGACACCGACAGTCACAAATTTAGAAAAAAATTCATGAAAACTGATTTTTTTTGGAAAATCGGAAAAAGTTCCCGTGCTTGAAAAAAAATCATGGCTACAAAATTCATGAATTTGGAAAGTACGCAGATCTAAAAAGAAGTCCACAATTTTGGAAAAAAATCATAAAATTTGAATAAAGTTTAGCAATTTGAAAACAAATCATGGGCTAAAAGTTTATGCATTTGAATTCACGGGTAATAAATTTGAAAATTTGAAAAAGTTCACCGGTTTAAAATAGTTCATGAATATTGGTAAAAGTTCACATTTTTTTGCGAATTAAGAAAGTAAGAGAAAAAAGTAAAAGGAAAGAAAGAGAAACGAAAAAACCTGAAGCAAAACGCCAAATAGAAAAATTAAATAAAATAAAAAACTACAATACAAAAAGTGAAAAGGAAGCAAGCATGCATAGAAATTAAGAACATCTAGAGCCGGACTTGGCAAATCGGACCCCTCAAACGCCCGCGGACGTGCCTGGGCGCGTCCGCGGATAGTGGCCGCTCATGCCTCAAATAATGCATTCCACATCCGGATACCTCAAATCTATATTATTACATGGAACACACCGATCTTTGAGCGGAGCTAGTGCCCATGTCCGGCGGCCGGCTACGCTCTCCAGAGTGTTGATCCGGTCGCCGACAAGGTAGAGTAGGGCACGGGACACTAGCCGGCTCACGAGACTCAAGGCGACGCCGTCTCCCATGCCCTACTCTTCCTCATCGAAGATCGGAACCCGAACGGTGTCAGTGGATGTCAGATAGATGATGGATCCGTCCAGGGATGAGTCGGCAACATCCACCATGACGCGGTCGAGGCGCCAGGACTGGTGCACCATACGGGGCACTGGAGAATGTGACTCCGCCTTGCCGACGCCCACCGCCGCGAGGGCTGCCACCGCCTCTCGCGCCCGCTGCCTCACACGATAGGCATGTCGTGCCATGTTTTCGTCGGATGACGCCCATGGTGCCTCCCGCTGCTTGGCACACCAACGGAGGGGTTGCTCATCCACCACCGTGTCCGGATGCCAGACGGACTGCTGCCTCCGGTGAGGCAACGACGACAAACCTAGCACCGGATCCATGTGCCATTTTGGGTGGATGCAATGGATTCCTGACAGAAGGAGTCCACATGCTGCTGTGCACGGGCTTGCTCCCAGGTGCGGCGGAGCGCAAGCCGGACGACCATGTCCTCCTTGGGGAAGCGTGGGATGAGCTCGGGGTCGACGGATCTGGAGTTGAAGGACTCGGATCCGCTGCCCGCCATGGCGGAGACGGCCAGAGATCGCCGATGGTTAGCTTGGGTGGCGGAGGGGAGTGAAGTGAAGTGGCTAGGGTTTGGTCCGGAGAGCGGATGAGGAAGATTAGATGTGGGATTGGGTGGGCCAGCGTGGGTCAGGTCCGACGGACACGCCCGGGCCCATATCCGCCCATATTTGGGCTGGTTATGAGGGGTGCCGGTCAGTCCAGATGTTTGAGACCCGTTTGTGACGGCCGGCTGGGTCACATTTTCATGACCGGTCAGTGACCGGGCGGTTCGCCTGGACATTTGAGATCGGTTTGGGGCGCCCTGCTGTAGATGTTTTAAGCTGTAACAGTTGGCTAGGAAGGCTTGAACTAAACTTGCACAACCTGCAAGGAGGGAGTTCGAGTCCCACTACCCGCATGAGTTTTTTCAAATTTAAAAGTACGAAAAAAGGTGGGCTGTCAAATTCTACTCCCCGAACATAACATAGGATGTATATGTATGAAAGTGTGTATGATATGTCAAAAATTCATATTACTCTTTATACGTTTAGTGAGTTTATACATTTAGTGAGGGTGGTTGTATCGAAACTAGACTTTTACGCATTTTCGATTTGCAACGGCACACATGGAACCTCCGATCTCCCATTTACTGTTGGCCGATGACAATGTTTTCTTTATCAAGGAAGATAATGGAAGCATCAATGCTGTTAAATCTGCACTGCAAAGCTATTGTGAGGGATCAAAACAGAAGATAAACAGAAGATAAACCATCTAATGAGTCAGCCACCTGATGAAATCAGGCCCAGTATCGGTAATATCATGTTTTTACATGAAAGAATGAAAAAGATGCTGCCCACTGTATCAAAAAGAAAAACCATCTACTAACTTTGTACATGGCGTGGAGTGCTCAAGCATCACCATTTCCTGAAATGCATGAGCAGAGGAAAGAAGAAGAAGAAGTTGCGTAGGAGAAGAAGGTACAGAGTAGTTTTCTCCCGGCCGCCTCGATCGCCCTCCCTCTCGCCGACGCCGCCTCCCGAGGAACCGCGCGCCGACGGCCCTCTGCTCCAAGGTACGTGATCAATCGAACTGCTTGGCTGTCGCCAGTCGCTAGTCGCTACAGTCTGATCCGTCGACTCTACCGAGCCGCTGATTGTACTCGTCGCGCCACCGCCCTCCGCGGTGGGTGGGTGGCCGACCTTGCCGGCTCCTCGTTCGACGCAGGATAGTAGCCGGTGCCCCGACGATCGTAGGCCGTCGTAGCCGTGTCCCAAGGACCAATTTGACCGCCCCGATGAGTTGCACTAATTTGGCCGCTCGGACTAGTTTCGCTTCGCGCCGGCCACACCCCCGCCGTCCTCCATCGTTGCTCCGGCGCCGCAGAGACTTCCCCCTCGCCACCTCCACCTCCCCCTTAGAATGACGGCGACTGGTCCGATAAGGTTCCCCTGAGCCTGACACCTTCGGCTTCCCGGACTGCTGTTCCGGGTCCGGAGCCGCCCCCTCGCAACCCTCGGCCTTCGTCCACGGACGTTGTCGCGCCGAGTTAGCAGAGGGAGACCTCGGCCATGGTCAGGAAATCCAGGCTGGCCTTGTCCTCCATGTTATATTTCCAGTGCTCGGTGAAATGCCATCAGTGCGTTTTTGTCTACTGAAATTAATTAGCACCACAATTCTATGACAGGCATCCAACCCTCTAGCACTATCAGCATCTTTTGGTGTCTGGTTCACGTGCGATTTTGAATCATGACAAAAACACACTATCTTGCTTCCTACAATGCCATGAAAATTCCGTTTTGTGTCTAAAAAACATCACTCTTTTTTGCCGAATCTTTCTAAACACCATCACAGGGTTTGGGTCTTTGGGAGATTTACCGAGTTGTTCACTTCGGCGAGCTCAGACGGACAATTTTTGCTTGTGGGTTTGTTTGTCCTGTCTGTGATGTGACCAGTTGCTTGCGCATGGTGTAGGTAGCTATGAAAATGCGCAAATAAATGCAATGTTACCGCAGCCATTATGTACGTAGTGGCACCAAATGGATGATGAAATTTAGTTCTATACGACAAACAATTAGTACCAAACTATGGACTGCAATTCAACTTGACCTACTCATTATTTTGATAGGCTTACGCTAGCTTGGAGATCAAATACTTGCCAAGGACGCGCGGTCTACTCGTCCAGTCGTTAAGGTAACCAATTGCTACCCTAACATGTCTAGTTTCTTTTGCCTTTTTGCCACCATGGCACTGGTGGACTTATCCTACGTTTCATGTTACAATTATCCTCCAGCACAAATACAGTTAGCTCTTTGTACATTTTCCTTTGTTTTTTCATGCAATGTGCCAAACGCCCTTTGGTGCTAATTCCCAGCGTTTACTATTCATAGATTCATGTGTGCATACCATTCGAATCCTTTTTATAGCCTTTTTTGTATAAAGTTCTTTTTTCCGTTGATTTTTTTTTGTGTGCGGCTGAAATCATTTATTTGTTTGATTTTTTTTTCAGGCAACATGGGGAGGGATACAGTCGCCCTCGGTCCCTCTACCCAGCCGACAGGAGGACCGTCGAAGGACGACACGGTCTGGGTAGTGGGAGGGGTCGCTTTAGCAGTCATTGGTTGCATCGTCGTTTTCTTGTACATCTGGCGGCGCGAGGCTGCAAGGCGGGCACAGCAACAACAGATCCAGCACCCACCGCCGGCACCGGCACGGGGCGTGGATGCAGAGAGGATCACGGCGTTGCGGACCATGAACTACGCAGCGCCGAACCAGGAGGAGGGGCGGCCTGACATGAAGGAATGTGAGATTTGCCTGGACGATTTCGTCGAGGGCGAGTCGCTGACTCTCCTCGACTGCGGGCATTGCTATCACCCTGGCGGCATCAAGAAGTGGCTGCGACTTAATAGCACATGCCCAATTTGCAGAGGCGAGGTAGTGTATATATATATATATATATATATATATATATATATATATATATATATATATATATATATATCCTACACCCATTTCTCATATCTACTATGTGGTAGTATATATACTGTTTTATCATTTTTAGTATGTTCATATACTATATCTAAGATACTCCAAAGCGAGTTATGTGAAAAAATTGCATGTGAGCCCATGTTTTTATCATATTTGTGAAAATACGTACATATTTGTACGTAAAAAGAAGTATGCTAAAAATATACTACATACTACCTAAAAAATAGTATATATGCTACCTAAATATTCTTACATACTACGTACTACGCATACATACACTGCGGTATGGTAGATACTACCTAAAACATACAAAATAAAAATGGATGTAACTACACCCGATAGTAGGAAAAATTTATCCTATATATATAATATTATATATAATATATATTATTATATATAATATATATACTATTATATATAATATTATATAGGGCTGGACTATTCTATATAGACACAGCTACAGCTTCCCGAATCCAGCCCACCAGCTCGAACCGGCCCGATAGAAAAGGAAAAGAAAAATCCATCCCGCACAACCCACTAACCCCCCTCCCCGCAAACCACCTACTTTCCCGATACCATCTCGCCGCCGCCCCATGCCCCGCCGCCGTGCGCCACCACCCCTCGCCCCACCGCCGCGCGCCACCACCCCTTGCGCCGCCGCCGCGCGCCACCATCCCTCGCCCCGCGGCCGCGCGCCACCACTCCTCGGCCCCCCGCCGGGAGCCACCATCCCTCGCCCTGTCGCCGCACGCCGGTAGCCCCCGCCCCATGGCGAACCGCGCCTCAACCACCGACGACCTCCGCGTGAAGATTTCCTCGGCGAGATCCGACGTATGCTTCTTCTGCGGGGTAGGAGGCGGAGGACGCAGCGGTGACTCCCACGCTAGGGATGCAGAGGACACGCACGGCGCGCGACGCAAGATGGTGGTCATGGGTGGTGATGCGCCTGTGCGCCGCCCCATCCACGGCTGACCGCCGCTCGAAGCTGCCCCTGCACGCCGCCGACTCATCCAGGCACTGGCCCCTGCTTCCTCCCATGTGGCCTTCTTCCTCTGTCCACTACTGGCTCGTCGGCAGTTCTTCGTCGCCAACACCCGAAGGTTTGTGTTTCGTCATCTCATCCCCACATCTCCCGTACAATTGGTGCTCGCTTGACAGTTCATAGACAAAAATTTGAGCGGTGGTCTCTAGATATTCTCCTGATATATGTCTAAACAGGACCAAATTTTGCATGTTTTCTGCTTGTATGTATGTGGTTGAACTATTTAGCTTTTGAGCGAAGTTCAAACTTTCTATGTGTGAAGGTTCAATCAATTTCATCTTCGTAGCTATGAGGTTGAGCCAATTTTCTCGGCTACTGAAACCGATCATTTGACAGAGAATTCAAAAGAAACAGCATATATGAGGATACGTGAAGTTTAAAAGTTCTGGTTCAGGGAAGTAGACATCCTGCAGTTTTTGGGAATTAGTAGTTCACCTTTGCTACGTGTAGCAAGTTCTCTGGTTGCAAAAATTAATTCACTTTGCAAAAACTCTGCAGGTTAACAATTTCTTTTGTTTGTTGTAGATGGAGATGTGTGTATGTATACATGTGTTCTGGAGATAGGAGAACTTATCTGGTGGTGTGTGCGTGCTGCTGCATCCTCTTCCGGCCGCTCTAATGCACACCCTCAGTACAACTTCTGTATGCTCTCGTGTTCACAAATCTTGTAGTACTTTTTTTTCATAAAAATCTTGTAGTACTATGTAAAGAAAGTGTGGCCAACACATAGTTTAGGTGTCGCGGTAGTACTCACTGTTGATGGTGGCCTTCTTTTGTGCCGCTACTACTTTGCCACCTAGAGTAGTACTGCTATTAATCATGTTGAATTGTTGATAAAACCTCGCGAACAGTACATCTATTTGATTAACGGTTCTGTAGGGAGAAAAAGTTCACCAATATACAATCTCTAAGCTCAATATACCAAACTTTTTGTTTAGTAGTTGGCACTGCTCAAGTTTATTTCTTGATGTACACATGATGTCCAAATTCTTCTTTCAGTTCGGTTCAATTTACAAATTTCATTCAGTTCGGCGAGGTGGAGATTGGGGCGCAGTGGGGTGTGGCCTTGCGTGTGGAGACGGCCCGCCGCAACGTCACCGGCCGGATCCCGCTCTTCAGTGTATGTTTTGTATGCTTTTCAGTTCACCTAATTAACAACTGCAAGTCCAATTTCCTCCTTGTTTCCATGTTCTTCCTGTAGCACAACAGGTGTTATGCCTATATGGATCAAAAGAAGCACATGTTCTTTTCTATTCTTGCAAATGAACCTCCACTTCTGTTCTGTTTGAACTTACTTGGCATAAAAATTAGTATTTGTTCTACTGTAAAAAAACATAAAAGGAAATGTCTTGGTGCATGATCGAAGGTGCATCTGGAAGTATCCCCATGTCAATTGCAAAGGTTTCCAGGATGTGACATCCATACTTTTGCTTATGAACTAATGATGTATTAGTGCATAAACTGATGTAGCACATATGTTGTTTCTTTCCAGGCTACTCTAGATTAGAACAAGTTAAAAGTACTTAGTTTCTCAATAGTCTGGTCCTCACCAGATGTTATGTACTCCCTCCGTCCGAAAAAGCTTGTCCCAAGCTTGTTCATCCAATGAATGTATCTAGCACTAACTTGGTGCTAAATACATCCATTTGAGGGACAAGCTTTTTCGGACGAAGGGAGTAGCACACATCTTTTTAATACAACCGTTTTAAAAGTTTATTTTTGAACTTCTCCCAATTAATATACATGAACTTGATTATCTTTCTAACATGTACTTATACCAGCTTCATTAGATTTTGTGTTAGTGCTTGTAACACAATCGGTTCAGATCTCGATAGACCACAAGTTCAAGTTCACTAGTATTTGTAAGTGCTGGTAGCAGTACTAGTATTTACAAATTTGTAACCTAAGAACTAGGCTTGCATCTTGTTACTTCTATGGAAGCACTGACCTCGTAATTTTATTGGACCAACCACTAACATAAGAATTAGACATGGTGTTCAGTGTATTCTCTCAATCTTGGTTGTTCTTGCAGTGCTTATAAGCTTGACATCTTTGATGAATCCAGCCCGAACTGAAGCATGTCGGCAAGCCGGGCGGTGCGCCAACCACTGTTGTCTGTCTACCTCCTTCCCCGGTGAGCCCATGCTCTTCTGCTCTTGACGCTTGAGCCGCCTGCAATTATTTTCTCTGTTCGAAAATTCCCAAAGCATCAGTACTTTGTATCAGGATACACCATGTTATTTCTGCAAATTTCCATTATGCTTGTATGCCCAAAATATGTACTTACTGCTTTTGATTTGTTGTAGTGCAGAGAAGTTATCCTGTTGCGGGCTGACCTGGAGGCTCCCTTCTCCACGTCGACACAATTGCAGACCACGCAAGCTTTCTCAAGGAGCTCGTGTCCAATGATACTGAAAGGGAAAATGGAGTGAAAGTGCTACTGCTCCAGTTTTGAACTTCTTATTCAGTCATGCTATTACTGAGTGAAAAATGGAGTCAAAAGTGTATTGCAATTGATCTCTCTTAGACCCTGGCAATCCTCTATTTATCCTTTGTTTGCTTGTCTTTTGGTCTGTAATTCAAGAACTTTGACCTTCGTAATTCGGTTTTTGGTTAATTTATTATGCCCTGTACAAACCTTTAAATCTGAAGAGGCTTCTAATAGCAAAAAAATGTGCAGCCGGTGTGGTCTATATGTCAATTCATGTATGAAAATGTGCATTCGGTGTGGTGTATATGTTATTCGTGTACATGTATTATATGTGTGAAAAAATTTCTGTATTTGATGAGATGATTGCTACTTCTTTAAATAAGGTATACATGACAGCTTGATGTGCGTGCAAGAATAGAAAAATGGTTTGAATCAAAAATAATGATCAGTACGAATTAATAACAAATGATCAGTTTGAAAAATAAAAGATGGTTAGCTTTTGGTATTCTGTGACGTTGACGTCCAAGAAAACGGCCGGGACAAGGAGACCAGTCCAAACAACTCAAAAAAAAAGATCAGTCCAACAGGCGCATCGAGGCTTGATCGAGCTGTCAAGAATGCAGCATGATCTTTAAATAAGGTCCACCTCATGTTCCAAGCAAATGATCTTATCGTCTGCATATTGCAGAACAGCAACCCCGTTAGGTTCTGACATATATTGGGAGAGGAGCTTACAAAGGAGGTGTTGGACCCAATAAATAATAAGATACCGACTGGATGGAATTCCAGTAATATTGTTTTGATACCCAAGGTTGAGTGTCCATATGTAATATCTCAGTACAGGCCTATCAACCTTTGTAATGTAGTTTATAAGATTATTGCGAAGATGATTGCTAATAGGCTAAAGAGGATCCTACCAGAGATTATTTATCCTACACAGAGTGCATTTGTTTCAGGTAGGTCGATCACCGACAACGTACCGGTTGCCTATGAGTGTTTCCACACACTGAAGAAGAAGACACATGGAAACTCTCGGTTTTGTGCAGTAAAGCTTGATATGAATAAAGCTTATGATAGAAGTGGAATGTGGTTTCTTGGAGAGGATGATGGGGAGAATGGGCTTTAATGAGCAATGGATTCGATTGATAATGGAATGTGTTTCTTCTGTCAGTTATAGTGTCTGTTTTAATGACACACAGACAGAAGAATTTAGTCCCACCAGGGGACTCAGGCAGGGGGACCCCCTCTCCCTTACCTGTTTTTGTTATGCTCAGAAGGGCTCTCTAGTATGCTAGCACATGAGGAGGAGGTGGGACACCTGGAGGGAATTATAGTTTGTAGAAGTGCCCCCACTATCTCACACCTTCTTTTTGCAGATGACTCTCTAATCTTAATGAAGGCCAATATGCAAAGTGCTAACACTTTAAAAAGAGTTTTGGATACTTATTGTGGGAGCTCGGGTCAGATGGTAAGCAATGCCAAATCTAGTATATTTTTCAGCCCAAATACTCCAGTTGGCACAAGAGAGGATGTTTGTGGGGAACTACATATTGTAACTGAAGCCCTCCCAGATAAGTATTTGGGGCTGCCGACTATAGTTGGTGTTGATAGAAGTATTGTTTTCAGCACCTTGTTGATCGAGTTTGTCAGCGTCTCAAAGGGTGGAAGGAAAAATTCCTTTCGGTGCAGGGCAAGGAAATCTTATTAAAGTCAGTGGCCCAAGCAATTCCATCTTATGCAATGTCAGTATTTAAACTCCCTAAAGGAATTTGCAAAACAATCACTGATGAATTAGCTGGTTTTTGGTAGGGTGATGGTGAGGAGAAGAAAAAGATGCATTGGTTTGCATGATGGAAATTGTGTGTACCGAAGAAGAAAGGGGGCTTGGGATTTAGAGACCTTCACGGTTTTAACCTTGCTATGTTAGCAAAACAGTGTTGGCGACTAATCCAGAACCCGGACTCTCTATGTGCATGTGTTTTGAGCGCAAAGTATTATCCCGATGGAAACATCTTGCAAGCTGGACCAAAGAATGGGTCGTCATTTACTTGGCAGAGCATAGTTGCAGGTATTCAAACTTTCCAGAGGGGGTGCATTTGGCGTGTAGGTACAAGAGCACAAATTGATATATGGCGGGATCCTTGGATCCCTTCGAATCCTTCAAGGAAGGTAATCACCCCTAGAGGTGCAACGATGCTCAGATTTGTGGAAGAGCTTATTGATCCACACATTGGACAGTGGGATGAAGTGCTAATCAGAGATGTATTCTCTCCTGTTGATGCTCATAGGATCCTTCAAATACCTTTGAATGTGCAGATTATGGAGGATTTTATTGCTTGGAACTACACGCGATCGGGAACCTTTTCGGTAAGATTGGCATATCACAGGGAGTTCGAGCACCAATATGGGCGGCGTCTTAGAAGAACAGATGGACAAGGAAATATACAAATGAATACCATATGGAAGGAAGTGTGGAATCTAAAACTCCCAGGAAAAATTAAGCACTTTATTTGGAAGGCGTTGAATGGCTCATTGCCTTGTTTTGGAGTACTGGCTAATAGGCATATTTCCGGTAGTGCCCCAATGTCCTTTTTGTTCCATTGGGCTGGAAGATATCCACCGTTGTTTGTTTATGTGCAAACGGGCGAAGGAAGTCTGGACTGAATTGGGTTTGCTGGAAATCATCTCGGATGCGGTTGGGCAGGATCGCTCAGGTTCAATTACAGTCGAAGTTTTTAGTCGGATTAAAACGGCCAGGGAGGATCTACCCACTGCAGAATTTATTATGGTGGCTGCTTGGTACTTGTGGTGGCAGCGCCGCCAACACGTGAAGGGCGAAGCGATCCAAACTGCGGACAGAGCTGCTACATCGATCAGAGTTTTAGCTACAAATTTCATTTGAGCATACACGAACAAGCAACCTGATAGAAAGCCATGATCACATGTGGAAGCGTTCGCTCAGCGACGTGATTAAAATCAATGTCGATGCGGCCTTCCAAGCTGAAACTTTGTCAGGAGCAACAGGTGCGATCGCCACGACAGTCGAGGGAAGTTGATCGCTGCAGCAACTTGGCACATCCCTTAGGTTAGCACTGTTGACTCGGTAGAGATAACGGCAATCCGTAATGGCCTATTCTTAGCGGGGAAGATCGGATGCAATAAGATCCTAATTGAATCAGACAACAGCTTTGTGGTTGAATCATTACAAAATCCGGATGCTCATGCTGGACTTGATGCGGTTATGGTGTCAGAATGTAAGCAGCCAACTCTGGATTTTGCTAGTGTTGAATACTCACATTGCTTCCGCGAGGCGAATGAGGTGGCACACAGATTAGCGCAAAAATCCTTGAGTGATAAATCTTCTATTTTCTGGGAATCGTTTATCCCTGACTTTATTACTCACTCCATTGTAAATGACTTGGCTATTATTCGAGGAATAAAGTCTTATTGATTCAAAAAAAATAAAAGAAAAAGAAATGTCAGTGTGCCGCCCACCCGTCCCCATGCCTCTCCGCCGCAGGTCGTGCCGTGCCGGCTTGCCATCGACCACCGTTGTCGCTCAGCCCTGCAGTGCTTCAACGATCACCACACGCAGCTTCCTTCTATCGTTGTCCTTGCCATGCTCTCCTGCATTTTGGCATTGTAAAAACACAGCAAGTTAACAATTAAAAAAGTTGTAAGTTCAACACGACGTCCCAGATAAGTTTGACAAAAACGCTCAAACAAAATGAAAGCCAATGAAAATTCAAATGGTAAAAGTTCAAGTCGCAAAACGAGAGAAGTCCAAAACATCGTTGCAAGAAAATTGAGTTAAAAAAACACACTGAATTTTTTTTCTGTTGAAAAAATATCATTCAATTCAGCGATATAAACCATGCAAGTTCGGGGACTATGATACCCAAAAACAGAGTAAAGTCTAGTATGTGAAAACATGCTCAGTACAAACCCATACGAACATCAGTGCAAGTACTCTTTTTTTGGAACCGTTCAAAATTACTCTAAAAAATACCTCAGTACAAATGTATACATAGATCAATACGACTACTATGTTTTCCAGACATGACTAAGTTTTGTACTTTTGATAGCTTTCCAAGGGTATACTATTTGCCTCATTTCGACAAACTATTAAAAAAATCGTGTTCGAAATCAATTTTCATCATATTCGAATTTGAATTTAAACTGTAAGGAATTAGAAAAAACTTCATATACGCAAATGTTGCGCAATTTCCATAGCTTTCCAACGTCGTATCATTTGTGCCAATCCGACAAACCGTTTGCAAAAATTCTTTTCGCCCAATTTTACCATTTTCAAATTACTTTTAAATCATACAAAAATTGAAAAAACATTCTATATATGGAAGATGCAGATTTCTGTATATTCGGTCTATTTTTCTATGATGAAGGCACACACTAGTAGAAAACGGACCTAATATGAGACACATTAGTGTCGGTTTGGTTTCGAGTCGGCACTAATGTGTCCATTAGTGCCGGTTCCAACGGCTAGCCGGCCGTCCTCATTAGTACCGGTTCGTGGCGAACCTTTAGTACCGGTTCGTGCCACGAACCGGTACTAAAGAGGGTGGTGGCAGGGTGTTGTCAGTCTGGGGCCCGTCCAGCACCTTTAGTACCGGCTCGTGGCACGAACCGGTACTAAAGGTCGACGTACATAAACCCTTCGTCCACCCGAGCCACTCTGTTATTCCCCTTTCCCCTCACTTCTCCTCCGTTCTTCCCCTTTCCCCTCGAGCTCCTCACAAATTTTGCCCAAAATTTATCAAGATTTGAAGGCCCCCATCCATTCAAATGATCACAAAGGTTAGCAACTTTGTCCTTTCAACTCTCATTGCTAGATTAGCTCTTGCAATGCTTTGTATAGTGATTAATTTGGGAGGAATTATATTTGCTAGTATTTGATTTATATGCAATTTGAGGTCAAAAATAACACTTAGTTTGCATATGTAGGTGTGGTTTACTTAGTGCCTTCTAAATCTCTGTCGTCGTAACCACCGTCGATCACCCGCACCGTCCCGTCGCCGGCACCACCTTGTGGTGAGGCTCTTGTTCATGAATGTTTTACATTACCAAATTGATGTTTGTGTGATTTGGATATATAGTTACTCGTATAATTATCTTACTACCCGTACGTTGTTTGTTATACATAGTGCCATGGTTTTGATATCCGTCCCCGTCGGCCCTCGTCCTTTCAACTAAATTATGCCCATCAAGTTGACATAGACATTTTTATCTAGGAGGTATGTGAACCGGAAATTCCAACCGACCCTATTGTCGAGAGGTTAAATTTAGTTGAAAGAGAAAACGAGTATTTGAAAGAAAAATTGAAAAGAATTGAGGGGGAGAAGATGGAATTGGAGTTGCATGTTGCCGATGTCGTCGATGATCACAAGATCAAGATGGAGAAAATGAGGTTGAAGATTAGAAAGATTAGAAAATATGCCATTGATAGTGTGGCTTGGTATCATTATGCTGTTGGATCAACCTTAGTTGCGATCTTCATCGCATTTGTTGTTGCATTTAAATTCTTTAGCTAGAGAGTTATTTGTATGTTGCATTTAATTAAGTGTTGTATATGAACTTTATGTATGAACTTGTATTAATTTGGTCTATTTGGTGTTGTTGATGAAGATGAGCCGACAATGGATGTATGATGACCGATGCTCTCCCGAGTTCATTAATGGCGTGCATACTTTTCTGCGGGCCGCTGAGGCAAACAAGCGGGCGGATGGTTTTATGCCTTGTCCATGTGCTAGCTGTAAGAATGGTCACAGTTACTCTACAGAAAAAACCATTCACATCCACCTATTTAAGTCCGGTTTCATGCCCCACTATATTGTTTGGACCAAGCACGAAGAAATAGAGGTTATGATGGAAGACAATGAATAAGAAGAGGACGACGATGGCTATCCTGGCCATGGGTTCCCTGAATACGATGATACAACAATGGGGGAAGAAGCTGAGCCGGCAATGCGGGAAGAAGCTAAAGAAGAGGCATCAGATGAGCCCGCTGATGATCTAGGTCGGGCCATTGCCGATGCAAAGAGAAACTGCGCAAGTGATCTGGAGAGGACAAAGTTGCAGCGCATATTAGAGGATCACAAGAAATTGTTGTACCCGAATTGCGAAGCTGACAAAAAAAAGTTGGGCACCACACTTGAATTGCTGCAATGGAAGGCAGAGAATGGTGTATCTGACAAGGGATTTGGAAAGTTGCTGGTAATGATAAAGAATATGCTTCCAAAGGACAATGAATTGCCCGAGAGTACGTATGAAGCAAAGAAGGCTGTCTGCCCTCTAGGTTTAGAGGTGCAAAAGATACATGCATGCCCTAATGACTGCATCCTCTACCGCGGTGAGTACGAGGATTTGAACGCTTGCCCGGTATGCGGTGCATTGCGTTATAAGATCAGTCGCGATGACTCTGGTGATGTCGAGGGCGAGCGCCCCAGGAAGAAGATTCCTGCCAAGGTGATGTGGTATGCTCCTATAATACCACGGTTGAAACGTTTGTTCCAAAACAAAGAGCATGCGAAGGCGATGCAGTGGCACGCAGAAGACCGTAAGAAAGACGGAAAGTTGAGAGTACCCACTGACGGTTCGCAGTGGAGAAAAATCGAGAGAAAGTACTGGGAGGAGTTTGCAGGTGACCCAAGGAACGTATGGTTTGGTCTAAGCGCAGATGGCATTAATCCTTTTGGGGAGCAGAGCAGCAACCATAGCACATGGCCTGTGACTCTATGTTTGTATAACCTTCCTCCTTGGTTGTGCATGAAGCGGAAGTTCATTATGATGCCAGTGCTCATCCAAGGCCCTAAGCAACCCGGCAACGACATTGATGTGTACCTAAGGCCATTAGTTAAAGAACTATTTATTGGAAATATGCCCTAGAGGCAATAATAAATTAGTTATTATTATATTTCCTTGTTCATGATAATCGTTTATTATCCATGCTATAATTTTATTGATAGGAAACTTAGATACATGTGTGGATACATATACAACACCATGTCCCTAGTAAGCCTCTAGTTGACTAGCTCGTTGATATATAGATGGTTACGGTTTCCTGACCATGGACATTGGATGTCGTTGATAACGGGATCACATCATTAGGAGAATGATGTGATGGACAAGACCCAATCCTAAGCCTAGCACAAAGATCGTAGTTTGTATGCTAAAGCTTTTCTAATGTCAAGTATCTTTTCCTTAGACCATGAGATTGTGCAACTCCCGGATACCGTAGGAATGCTTTGGGTGTACCAAACGTCACAACGTAACTGGGTGACTATAAAGGTGCACTACAGGTATCTCCGAAAGTGTCTGTTGGGTTGGCACGAATCGAGACTGGGATTTGTCACTCCGTGTGACGGAGAGGTATCTCTGGGCCCACTCGGTAGGACATCATCATAATGTGCACAATGTGATCAAAGAGTTGATCACGGGATGATGTGTTACGGAACGAGTAAAGAGACTTGCCGGTAACGAGATTCAACAAGGTATCGGTATACCGACGATTGAATCTCGGGCAAGTACTATACCGCTAGACAAAGGGAATTGTATACGGGATCGATTGAGTCCTTGACATCGTGGTTCATCCGATGAGATCATCATGGAACATGTGGGAGCCAACATGGGTATCCAGATCCCGCTGTTGGTTATTGGCCGGAGAACGTCTCGGTCATGTCTGCATGGTTCCCGAACCCGTAGGGTCTACACACTTAAGGTTCGATGATGCTAGGGTTATAAAGGAAGTTTGTATGTGGTTACCGAATGTTGTTCTGAATCTCGGATGAGATCTCGGATGTCACGAGGAGTTCCGGAATGGTCCGGAGGTAAAGATTTATATATGGGAAGTCCTGTTTTGGTCACCGGAAAAGTTTCGGGTTTTATCGGTAACGTACCGGGACCACCGGGAGGGTCCCGGGGGTCCACCAAGTGGGGCCACCATCCCCGGATGGCTTCATAGGCCAAGTGTGGGAGGGGAACAGCCCCAGGTGGGCTGGTGCACCCCCCACAAGGCCCAAGGCGCAAGGAAGAGTGGGAAGGGGGCAAACCCTAGGGCAGATGGGCCCTAAGGCCCACCCCAGGTGCGCCTCCCCTCTCTCTCCTTCTGGCCGCCACCCAGATGGCATCTGGGGGCTGCCTCCACCCCTGGGGAGGAAACCCTAGAGGGTGCGCAGCCCCCTCCCCTTCCCCTATATATACTTGAGGGTTTGGGGCTGCCAACACATGAGTCTCACCTCTCCCTGGCGCAGCCCTACCTCTCTCCCTCCTCCTCTGCCGCGGTGCTTAGCGAAGCCCTGCAGGATTGCCATGCTCCTCCATCACCACCACGCCGTTGTGCTGCTTCTAGACGAAGTCTTCCTCAACCTCTCCCTCTCTCCTTGCTAGATCAAGGCATGGGAGAAGTCATCGGGTTGTACGTGTGTTGAACGCGGAGGTGCCGCCCGTTTGGCACTAGGATCTCCGGTGATTTGGATCACGACGAGTACGACTCCTTCAACCCCGTTCTCTTGAACGCTTCCTCTTAGCGATCTACAAGGGTATGTAGATGCACTCTCCTTCCCCTCGTTGCTGGTTTCTCCATAGATAGATCTTGGTGACACGTAGGAAAATTTTGAATTTCTGCTACGTTCCCCAACAGTGGCATCATGAGCTAGGTCTATTGCGTAGATTCTTTGCACGAGTAGAACACAAAGTAGTTGTGGGCGTTGATTTTGTTCAATATGCTTACCATTACTAGTCCAATCTTGTTTCGACGGTATTGTGGGATGAAGCGGCCCGGACCGACCTTACACGTACACTTACGTGAGACAGGTTCCACCGACTGACATGCACTTGGTGCATAAGGTGGCTAGCGGGTGCCAGTCTCTCTCCCACTTTAGTCGGAACGGATTCGATGAAAAAGGTCCTTATGAAGGGTAAATAGCAATTGGCATATCACGTTGTGGTTTTGCGTAGGTAAGAAACGTTCTTGCTAGAAACCCATAGCAGCCATGTAAAACATGCAAACAACAATTAGAGGACGTCTAACTTGTTTTTGCAGGGTATGCTATGTGATGTGATATGGCCAAGAAGAATGTGATGTATGAGATTGATCATGTTCTTGTAATAGGAATCACGACTTGCATGTCGATGAGTATGACAACCGGCAGGAGCCATAGGAGTTGTCTTTATTTATTGTATGACCTACGTGTCATTAAACAATGCCATGTAATTACTTTACTTTATTGCTAACCGGTAGCCATAGTAGTAGAACTAATAGTTGACTAGACAACTTCATGAAGACACGATGATGGAGATCATGATGATGGAGATCATGGTGTCATGCCGGTGAATGATGATCATGGAGCCCCGAAGATGGAGATCAAAAGGAGCAATATGATATTGGCCATATCATGTCACTATTTGATTGCATGTGATGTTTATCATGTTTATACATCTTATTTGCTTAGAACGATGGTAGTAAATAAGATGATCCCTCATTAAAATTTCAAGAAAGTGTTTCCCCTAACTGTGCACCGTTGCGAAAGTTCGTCGTTTCGAAGCACCACGTGATGATCGGGTGTGATAGATTCTTACGTTCACATACAACGGGTGTAAGCCATATTTACACACGCGAAACACTTAGGTTGACTTGACGAGCCTAGCATGTACAAACATGGTCTCGGAACACAAGAGACCGAAAGGTCGAGCATGAGTCGTATAGTAGATACGATCAACATGAAGATGTTCACCGATGATGACTAGTCCATCTCACATGATGATCGGACACGGCCTAGTTGACTCGGATCATGTAATCACTTAGATGACTAGAGGGATGTCTATCTGAGTGGGAGTTCATAAGATGAACTTAATTATCCTGAACATAGTCAAAAGATCTTTGCAAATTATGTCGTAAGCTCGCGCTTTAGTTCCACTGTTTAGATATGTTCCTAGAGAAAATATAGTTGAAAGTTGATAGTAGCAATTATGCGGACAGTAGAAAGCTTATGTCCTTAATGCACCGCTCAGTGTGCTGAACCCCAAACGTCGTTTGTGGATGTTGCAAACATCGGACATACATGTTTTGATAACTACGTGATAGTTCAGTTAAACGGTTTAGAGTTGAGGCACCAAAGACATTTTTTCGAAACATCGCGGAATATATGAGATGTTTCGAGGGCTGAAATTGGGATTTCAGGCTCGTGCCCACGTCAAGAGGTATGATACCTCCGGCGATTTTCTTAGCCTGCAAACTAAGAGAGAAAAGCTCAATCGTTGAGCTTGTGCTCAGATTGTCTAAGTACAACAATCACTTGAACCGAGTGGGAGTTAATCTTCCAGATGAGATAGTGATGTTTCTCCAGAGTCATTGCCACCAAGCTGCTAGAGCTTCGTGATGAACTATAACATATCAGGGATAGATATGATGATCCTTGAGGTATTCACGATGTTTGACACCGCGAAAGTAGAAGTCAAGTAGGAGCATCAATTGTTGATGGTTTGTTAAAACCACTAGTTTCAAGAAGGGCAAGGGCAAGAAGGGATACTTCATGAAACAGCGAATCAACTGCTACTCTAGTGAAGAAACCCAAGGTTGAACCCAAACCTGAGACTAAGTGCTTCTGTGATAAGGGGAACAGTCACTAAGAGCGGAATTGATGGAAATATGCCCTAGAGGCAATAATAAATTAGTTATTATTATATTTCCTTGTTCATGATAATCGTTTATTATCCATGCTATAATTGTATTGATAGGAAACTCAGATACATGTGTGGATACATAGACAACACCATGTCCCTAGTAAGCCTCTAGTTGACTAGCTCGTTGATCAACAGATGGTTACGGTTTCCTGACCATGGACATTGGATGTCGTTGATAACGGGATCACATCATTAGGAGAATGATGTGATGGACAAGACCCAATCCTAAGCCTAGCACAAAGATCGTGTAGTTCGTATGCTAAAGCATTTCTAATGTCAAGTATCTTTTCCTTAGACCATGAGATTGTGCAACTCCCGGATACCGTAGGAATGCTTTGGGTCTACCAAACGTCACAACATAACTGGGTGGCTATAAAGGTGCACTACAGGTATCTCTGAAAGTGTCTGTTGGGTTGGCACGAATTGAGACTGGGATTTGTCACTCCGTGTGACGGAGAGGTATCTCTGGGCCCACTCGGTAGGACATCATCATAATGTGCACAATGTGACCAAGGGGTTGATCACGGGATGATGTGTTACGGAACGAGTAAAGAGACTTGCCGGTAACGAGATTGAACAAGGTATCGGATACCGACGATCGAATCTTGGGCAAGTACAATACCGCTAGGCAAAGGGAATTGTATACGGGATCGATTGAGTCCTTGACATCGTGGTTCATCCGATGAGATCATCGTGGAACATGTGGGATCCAAGATGGGTATCTAGATCCCGCTGTTGGTTATTGACCAGAGAACGTCTCGGTCATGTCTGCATGGTTCCCGAACCCGTAGGGTCTACACACTTAAGGTTCGATGACTCTAGGGTTATAAAGGAAGTTTGTATGTGGTTACCGAATGTTGTTCGGAGTCCCGGATGAGATCCCGGATGTCATGAGGAGTTCCGGAATGGTCCGGAGGTAAAGATTTATATATGGGAAGTCCTGTTTTGGTCACAGGAAAGGTTTCGGGTTTTATCGGTAACGTACCGGGACCACCGGGAGGGTCCTGGGGTCCACCAAGTGGGGCCACCAGCCCCGGAGGGCTGCATGGGCCAAGTGTGGGAGGGGACCAGCCCCAGGTGGGCTGCTGCACCCCCCCACAAGGGCCCAAGGCGCCTAGGGTTTGGGGAGGGGGCGCCCCACCTAGCTTGGGGGGCAAGTTTCCCCTGTCCCCTCCCTTGGCCGCCACCCTAGATGGGTTTGGGGCTGCCGCACCCCTTGGGGTGGAAACCCTAGAGGGGGCGCACCCCCCTCCCTCTCCCCTATATATACTTGAGGACTTTGGGGCTGCCAACACATGGGTTTTGATCTCTCCATGGCGCAGCCCTGCCTCTCTCCTTCCTCCTCTCTCGCGGTGCTTGGCGAAGCCCTGCGGGATTGCCACGCTCCTCCACCACCACCACCACGCTATCGTGCTGCTGCTGGACGGAGTCTTCCCCAACCTCTCCCTCTCTCCTTGCTGGATCAAGGCATGGGAGACGTCACCGGGCTGTACGTGTGTTGAACGCGGAGGTGCTATCCGTTCGGCACTAGGATCTCCGGTGATTTGGATCACGACGAGTACGACTCCTTCAACCCCGTTCTCTTGAACGCTTCCGCTTAGCAATCTAAAAGGGTATGTAGATGCACTCTCCTTCCCCTCGTTGCTGGTTTCTCCATAGATAGATCTTGGTGACACGTAGGAAAATTTTGAATTTCTGCTACGTTCCCCAACAGTGGCATCATGAGCTAGGTCTATTGCGTAGATTCTTTGCACGAGTAGAACACAAAGTAGTTGTGGGTGTTGATGTTGTTCAATATGCTTACCGTTACTAGTCCAATCTTGTTTCGACGGTATTGTGGGATCAAGCGGCCCGGACCGACCTTACACGTACACTTACGTGAGACAAGTTCCACCGACTGACATGCACTTGGTGCATAAGGTGGCTAGCGGGTGCCAGTCTCTCCCACTTTAGTCGGAACGGATTCGATGAAAAGGGTCCTTATGAAGGGTAAATAGCAATTGGCATATCACGTTGTGGTTTTGCGTAGGTAAGAAACGTTCTTGCTAGAAACCCATAGCAGCCACGTAAAACATGCAAACACAATTAGAGGACGTCTAACTTGTTTTTGCAGGGTATGCTATGTGATGTGATATGGCCAAGAAGAATGTGATGAATGATATGTGATGTATGAGATTGATCATGTTCTTGTAATAGGAATCACGACTTGCATGTCGATGAGTATGACAACCGGCAGGAGCCATAGGAGTTGTCTTTATTTATTGTATGACCTGTGTGTCATTAAACAACGCCATGTAATTACTTTACTTTATTGCTAACTGGTAGCCATAGTAGTAGAAGTAATAGTTGGCGAGACAACTTCATGAAGACACGATGATGGAGATCATGATGATGGAGATCATGGTGTCATGCCAGTGACGATGATGATTATGGAGCCCCGAAGATGGAGATCAAAAGGAGCAATATGATATTGGCCATATCATGTCACTATTTGATTGCATGTGATGTTTATCATGTTTATACATCTTATTTGCTTAGACGACGGTAGTAAATAAGATGATCCCTCATTAAAATTTCAAGAAAGTGTTCCCCCTAACTGTGCACCGTTGCGAAAGTTCGTCGTTTCGAAGCACCACGTGATGATCGGGTGTGATAGATTCTTATGTTCACATACAACGGGTGTAAGCCAGATTTACACACGCGAAACATTTAGGTTGACTTGACGAGCCTAGCATGTACAGACATGGCCTCGGAACACAAGAGACCGAAAGGTCGAGCATGAGTCATATAGTAGATACGATCAACATGAAGATGTTCACCGATGATGACTAGTCTGTCTCACGTAATGATCGGATACGGCCTAGTTGACTCGGATCATGTAATCACTTAGATGACTAGAGGGATGTCTATCTGAGTGGGAGTTCATAAGATGAACTTAATTATCCTGAACATAGTCAAAAGATCTTTGCAAATTATGTCATAAGCTCGCGCTTTAGTTCCACTGTTTAGATATGTTCCTAGAGAAAATATAGTTGAAAGTTGATAGTAGCGATTATGCGGACAGTAGAAAGCTTATGTCCTTAATGCACCGCTCAGTGTGCTGAACCCCAAATGTCATTTGTGGATGTTGCGAACATCGGACATACACGTTTTGATAACTACGTGATAGTTCAGTTAAACGGTTTAGAGTTGAGGCACCAAAGATGTTTTCGAAACATTGTGGAACATATGAGATGTTTCGAGGGCTGAAATTGGGATTTCAGGCTCGTGCCCACGTCAAGAGGTATGAGACCTCCTATGATTTTCTTAGCCTGCAAACTAAGGGAGAAAAGCTCAATCGTTGAGCTTGTGCTCAGACTGTCTGAGTGCGACAATCACTTGAATCGAGTGGGAGTTGATCTTCCAGAGATAGTGATGTTTCTCCAAAGTCATTGCCACCAAGTTGCTAGAGCTTCGTGATGAACTATAACATATCAGGGATAGATATGATGATCCTTGAGGTATTCACGATGTTTGACACCGCGAAAGTAGAAATCAAGAAGGAGCATCAATTGTTGATGGTTGATGAAACCACTAGTTTCAAGAAGGGCAAGGGCAAGAAGGGATACTTCATGAAACAGCAAATCAGCTGCTGCTCTAGTGAAGAAACCCAAGGTTGAACCCAAACCCGAGACTAAGTGCTTCTGTGATAAGGGGAATAGTCACTAGAGCAGAATTACCCTAGACACTTGGTAGATGAAAAGGCTGGCTAGGTCGATAGAAGTATATTGGATATACATTATGTTAATGTGTACTTCACTAGTACTGCTAGTAGCACCAGGGTATTAGATACCGGTTCGGTTGCTAAGTGTTAGTAACTCGAAATAAAAGCTACGGAATAAACGGAGACTAGCTAAAAGTGAGCTGACGATATGTGTTGGAAGTGTTTCCAATGTTGATGTGATCAAGCATCGCACACTCCCTCTACCATCGAGATTGGTGTTAAACCTGAATAATTGTCATTTGGTGTTTGCGTTGAGCATAGACATGATTGGATTATGTCTATCGCAATACGGTTATTCATTTAAGGAGAATAATAGTTACTCTGTTTATTTGAATAATACCTTCAATGGTCTTGCACCTAAAACGAATGGTTTATTGATCGTAGTGATACACACTTTCATGCCAAAAGACATAAGATAGTAATGATAGTACCACTTACTTGTGGCACTGCCATGTAAGTCATATTGGTATAAAACGCATGAAGAAGCTCCATGTTGATGGATCTTTGGACTCACTCGTTTTTGAAAAGTTTGAGACATGCGAACCATGTCTATTGGTGTATACGCATGAAGAAACTCCATGCAGATGGATCGTTTGGACTCACTTGATTTTGAATCACTTGAGATATGCAAATCATACCACATGGGCAAGATGACTAAAAAGCCTCGTTTTTCAGTAAAATGGAACAAGATAGCAACTTGTTGGAGGTGACACATTTTGATGTGTGCAGTCCGATGAGTGCTGAGGCTTGCAGTGAATATCGTTATGCTCTTACTTCACAGATGATTCGAGTAGATGTTGAGTATATTTACTTGATGAAACACAAGTCTGAATTATTGAATGGTTCAAGTAATTTCAGAGTGAAGTTAAAGATCATCGTGACAAGAGGATAAAATGTCTATGATATGATCATAGAGATGAATATCTGAGTAACGAGTTTTGGCACGCAATTAAGACATTGTGGAAATTGTTTCACAATTAATACCGCCTGGAACACCATAGTGTGATGGTGTGTCCGAACATCATAATTGCACCCTATTGGATATGGTGCGTACCATGATGTCTCTTATCGAATTACCACTATCGTTCATGGGTTAGGCATTAGAGACAACCGCACTCACTTTAATGTGGCACCACGTAATTCCGTTGAGACGACACCGTTTGAACCGTGGTTTGGATGAACCTAAGTTGTCGTTTCTTAAAAGTTTGGGGCTGCGACGCTTATGTGAAAAAGTTTCAGGTTGATAAGCTCGAACCCAAAGCGGATAAAATGCATCTTCATAGGACACCCAAAACAGTTGGGTATACCTCCTAATTCAGATCCGAAAGCAATAGGGATTGTTTCTTCAATCGGGTCCTTTCTCGAGGAAAAGTTTGTCTCGAAAAGTTGAGTGGGAGGATGGTGGAGACTTGATATGGTTATTGAACCGTCACTACAACTAGTGTGTAGCAAGGCACAGGAAGTTGTTCTTGTGGCACCTACACCAATTGAAGTAGAAGCTTATGATAGTGATCATGAAACTTCGGATCAAGTCACTACAGTACCTCATAGGGTGACAAGGATGCGTACTGCTTAAGAGTGGTACAGTAAATCCTGTCTTGAAGGTCATGTTGCTAGACAACAATGAACCTACGAGCTATGGAGAAGCAATGGTGGGACCAAATTCCGATAAATGGTTAGAAGCCATGAAATCCGAGATAGGATCCATGTATCAGACCAAAGCATGGACTTTGGTAGACTTGCCCGATGATCGGCAAGCCATTGAGATAAATGAGTCTTTAAGAAGACGGACGTGGACTATAATGTCACCGTCTATGAAGCTCGACTTGTGGCGAAGTGTTTTTCACAAGTTCAAGGAGTTGACTACAATGAGATTTTCTCATCCGTAGCGATGCTTAAGTCCGTCGGAATCATGTTAGCATTAGCTGCATTTATGAAATCTAGCAGATGGATGTCAAAACGAGTTCCCTTACCAGTCTTCGTAAGGAAAGGTTGTATGTGATACAATCAAAAAGGTTTTGTCGATCCTAAGGATGCTAAAAGGTATGCTGGCTCCAGCGATCCTTCCAAGGACTAGAGTAAGCATCTCGGAGTTGGAATGTACACTTTGATGAGATGATCAAAGATTTTGGGTTTATACAAAGTTTATGAGAAACTTGTATTTCCAAAGAAGTGAGTGGGAGCACTATAGAATTTCTGATAAGTATATGTTGTAAACATATTGTTGATCAGAAATGATGTAGAATTTCTAGAAAGCATATAGGGTTATTTGAAAAATGTTTTTCAATGAAAAAAACCTGGATTAAGTTACTTGAACATTGAGCATCAAGATCTATAGGGATAGATCAAAAACGCTTAATGGTACTTTCAAATGAGCACGTACCTTGACATGATCTTGAAGTTGTTCAAGATGGATCAGTCAAAGAAGGAGTTCTTGCCTGAGTTGTAAGGTATGAAGCTAAGACTTAGAGCAAGAAGAGAGAGAAAGGACGAAGGTCGTCCCCTATGCTTCAGACGTAGGCTCTACAGTATGCTATGCTGAGTACCGCACCTGATGTGTGCCTTGCCACATGTCTGGCAAGAGGGTACAAAGGTGATCAAGGAGTGGATCACCAGACAGCGGTCAAAATTGTCCTTGGAGTAATAAGGACATTTTTCTCGGTTATGGAGGTGATAAAGAGTTCGGCGTAAAGAGTTGCGTCGATGCAAGCTTTAACACCTATCCGAATGACTCTCAGTAGCAAACCGGATACGTATTGTGGAGCAACCATTTGGGATAGCCCCAAGTGGAGCGTGAAAGCAACATTTACAATATGACCTAGAGATTTGCGAAGTACATACGGATCTGAATGTTGTAGACCCGTTGACTCAAACCTCTCTCACAAGCAAAACATGATCAAACCTAGAACTCATTGAGTCTTAATCACATGATGATGTGAACTAGTTTAGGGACACTAGTAAACTCATTGGATGTTGGTCACATGGCGATGTGACCTATGAGTGTTAATCACATGGCGATGTGAACTAGATTATTGACTCTAGTGCAAGTGGGAGACTGTTGGAAATATGCCCTAGAGGCAATAATAAATTAGTTATTATTATATTTCCTTGTTCATGATAATCGTTTATTATCCATGCTATAATTGTATTGATAGGAAACTTAGATACATGTGTGGATACATAGACAACACCATGTCCCTAGTAAGCCTCTAGTTGACTAGCTCGTTGATCAACAGATGGTTACGGTCTCCTGACCATGGACATTGGATGTCGTTGATAACGGGATCCCATCATTAGGAGAATGATGTGATGGATAAGACCCAATCCTAAGCCTAGCACAAAGATCGTGTAGTTCGTATGCTAAAGCTTTTCTAATGTCAAGTATCTTTTCCTTAGACCATGAGATTGTGCAACTCCCGGATACCGTAGGAATGCTTTGGGTGTACCAAACGTCACAACGTAACTGGGTGGCTATAAAGATGCACTACAGGTATCTCCGAAAGTGTCTGTTGGGTTGGCACGAATCGAGACTGGGATTTGTCACTCCGTGTGACGGAGAGGTATCTCTGGGCCCACTCGGTAGGACATCATCATAATGTGCACAATGTGACCAAGGGGTTGATCACAGGATGATGTGTTATGGAACGAGTAAAGAGACTTGCCGGTAACGAGATTGAACAAGGTATCGGATACCGACGATCGAATCTCGGGCAAGTACAATACCGCTAGGCAAAGGGAATTGTATACGGGATCGATTGAGTCCTTGACATCGTGGTTCATCCGATGAGATCATCGTGGAACATGTGGGAGCCAACATGGGTATCCAGATCCCGCTGTTGGTTATTGACCAGAGAACGTCTCGGTCATGTCTGCATGGTTCCCGAACCCGTAGGGTCTACACACTTAAGGTTCGATGACGCTAGGGTTATAAAGGAAGTTTGTATGTGGTTACCGAATGTTGTTCGGAGTCCCGGATGAGATCCCGGACGTCACGAGGAGTTTCGGAATGGTCCGGAGGTAAAGATTTATATCTGGGAAGTCCTGTTTTGGTCACCGGAAAGGTTTCGGGTTTTATCGGTAACGTACCGGGACCACCGGGAGGGTCCCGGGGGTCCACCAAGTGGGGCCACCAGCCCCGGAGGGCTGCATGGGCCAAGTGTGGGAGGGGACCAGCCCCAGGTGGGCTGGTGCACCCCCCCCCACAAGGGCCCAAGGCGCCTAGGGTTTGGGGAGGGGGCGCCCCACCTAGCCTGGGGGGCAAGTTTCCCCTCTCCCCTCCCTTGGCCGCCACCCTAGATGGGTTTGGGGCTGCCGCACCCCTTGGGGTGGAAACCCTAGAGGGGGCGCACCCCCCTCCCTCTCCCCTATATATACTTGAGGACTTTGGGGCTGCCAACACATGAGTTTTGATCTCTCCATGGCGCAGCCCTGCCTCTCTCCTTCCTCCTCTCTCGCGGTGCTTGGTGAAGCCCTGCAGGACTGCCACGCTCCTCCACCACCACCACGCCATCGTGCTATTGCTGGACGGAGTCTTCCCCAACCTCTCCCTCTCTCCTTGCTGGATCAAAGGCATGGGAGACGTCACCGGGTTGTACGTGTGTTGAACGCGGAGGTGCCGTTCGTTCTGCACTAGGATCTTCGGTGATTTGGATAACGACGAGTACGACTCCTTCAACCCCGTTCTCTTGAACGCTTCCGTTTAGCGATCTACAAGGGTATGTAGAGGCACTCTCCTTCCCCTCGTTGCTGGTTTCTCCATAGATAAATCTTGGTGACACGTAGGAAAATTTTGAATTTCTGCTACGTTCCCCAACAGGAATTACCCTAGATACTTGGTTTATGAGAAGGCTGGCAAGGTCGATAGAACTATACTGGATATACATTATGTTAATGTGTACTTCACTAGTACTCCTAGTAGCACCAGGGTATTAGATACCGGTTCAGTTGCTAAGTGTTAGTAAGTCGAAATAAATGCTACGGAATAAACGGAGACTAGCTAAAGGTGAGCTGACGATATGTGTTGGAAGTGTTTCCAATGTTGATGTGATCAAGCATCGCACGCTCCCTCTACCATCGAGATTGGTGTTAAACCTGAATAATTGTTATTTGGTGTTTGCGTTGAGTATAGACATGATTGGATTATGTCTATCGCAATACGGTTATTCATTTAAGGTAAATAATAGTTACTCTGTTTATTTGAATAATACCTTCAATGGTCTTGCACCTAAAATGAATGGTTTATTGAATCTCGATCGTAGTGATACACATGTTAATGCCAAAAGATATAAGATAGTAATGATTGTACCACCTGCTTGTGGCACTGCCATTTGAGTCATATTGGTATAAAACGCATGAAGAAGCTCCATGTTGATGGATCTTTGGACTCACTCGTTTTGAAAAGTTTGAGACATGCGAACCATGTCTATTGGTGTATACGCATGAAGAAACTCCATGCGGATGGATCGTTTGGACTCACTTGATTTTGAATCACTTGAGACATGCAAATCATACCACATGGGCAAGATGACTGAAAAGCCTCATTTTCAGTAAGATAGAACAAGATAGCAACTTGTTGGAAGTAACACATTTTGATGTGTGCAGTCCAATGAGTGCTGAGGCATGCAGTGAATATCGTTATGTTCTTACTTCATAGATGATTCGAGTAGATGTTGAGATATTTACTTGATGAAACACAAGTCTGAATTATTGAATGGTTCAAGTAATTTCAGAGTGAAATTGAAGATCATTGTGACAAGAGGATAAAATGTCTATGATATGATCATAGAGATGAGTATCTGAGTAACGAGTTTTGGGAACTTAACTATGGATCAGGTGATTTGAAGGTCCCTTTGTTTCGGTGCAAATGGGTCAATATGACACGAGGCGGGGTAACGGAAGACCCGCAGTACGGAATGACAACAGTGGATCTCAACAATCTTGTGTATGCAGACGAACCATTCGTCCTAGCCAATGATGTGGCGCAGGTTTTTTATGTGAAAGACATGTCTTCCAGGCCGAGAAAAAGAAAAGATAAGGAAGCGAATGGATCATACGACGAGCCAAAGCGCCACATAGTTCTTTTAGGAAAAAGAAACATCGTGGGAGTGGATGACAAGACAGACATGTCAGAAGATTATGAAAAGTTTGATGAAATTGCTCAATTCACAGTGAATATTGACACGAGCATCCTGTTAAATGATGAAGATTTTCCATGGTTACGGCGCAAAGGGACACACGCGAAGAAAAAGTTTCACACCGAAAGATCTGGGATGTGATCGGCTTCACTATCATCACTTTATTCTATGTTTCACACCCAGGAGGGAATGTCTGTAATAGTTAGGGTAGTTATGTGTTTTGGCATTTGAAACGCGAAGAAATTTTATGTGGAAAAAAATTCTTTTCATGCATTTATTGATTTTTTCCAGCTAAATGACCCTAAAATTGAAAAGCATTTCAAATGAACTCAGAAAAGATTGAAAGTTGGCATGGTATCATAATTTCATACAAATAGCATGTGCAAGAAAGTAGAGAGGGTTACGGCAAAAACTGGATGCACTTCGTGTACAAAATGGACAATCTCTTTCGAAGTATCAGGGTTTCCGACAAAAACTGAACTGTTACAAAGGCATTCCATTTTTTAAATAACCTAAGCATTACCAAATTGAATATAACGATAAAACACACTAATATTAAACATAAGAAAAAAGAATCACTGAAAAAACTTTTTTCAAAGTTAAGTTTTCACAAACTAGTGATTCACAAATTTCAAATAATTCAAAATTTAAACTATTCAAATTTGAAAACTACCGGCACTAACAGAAAGTTTGTAATTTTTTGTACCTAAAGCAAAAATATTCACAAAGAAACTCTAAATACAGCAAAAAACAACTCAAAAATAAATAAAACAAAAATAAATAAAGCAAAAAAAATTAAGAAAAAAAAGCCCGCCTACTGGGCCAAAGCGGCCTGCATACGACTAGCAACACAACCTTTTGTTGGGCCAGGATGCAGGCCCGCAAAGGCCCAGTAGGCCCACTGGGAGAAGAGGGCAGGTAGGCCCAGTAGGCCTGGTTAGGAGAGGAGCTCGAGAGAGCTACCACACTGGGGCTTATAAACCAGTGCGGTAGCCCCTCGACTAGCGAGGTGGGACTAAATTTGTGCACCGCCTGGAGCCAGCGCACCCCCTTTAGTACCGGTACTAAAGGTCCATCCTATATATACAACACATGAAAAAAATTCAATTTTCCTCTGTTCTTCCCTCTGTTTCCTCCCTCCGTCGCACCGCCCTGCCCCGATCGTCGCCGCCCCCGCCCCTCGTCGCCGACCCCGGCCGTCCCCGCCCCTTGTCGCCGGCCCCGTCAACGTCGCCGCCCCGGCCGTCCCCGTCGTCCCCGTCGTCCCCGTCGCCGCG
>NC_041389.1:444784459-444811753 GCF_002162155.2 Triticum dicoccoides | reverse complement strand
GTCGTCGCCGCCCCGCCCCGTCGTCGTCGCCCCATCCCATCGCCCCGTCGTCGCCTCGCCGGTGAGCTCGCCCCGGCCGCCATGTCCACTCACACACACACTACACACACACACACACACACACACACACACCACACACACACACACATTAGTTTGTTTGTTATAAATTTTTCTGTTTTTTAGTTATAAAAATGTTAGAAATTATTTTGTTTTTTAGTTATATAAATATTAGAAATGTTAGTTTTATAGAAATGTTATAAATGTTTTCTGTTTTTTAGTTATAGAAATATTTATAGAAATGTTAGCAATTTTTCTGTTTTTTAGTTATATAAATATTAGAATTGTTATGGAAATGTTAGTTATATAATCAGGAAATTTTAGAATTAGTTTTAGTTAGATGAATTAGATTAATGTCAAATTGTTAGAATTTGCATATATATAGAATTTTAGTTATCACAATCCAATCATTTCAAAAATGTTACTTTTTGCGGGCATATAGTATTTGTTCTCGACGATATGCCCGGCCCGCATCCTCGCCGTCGACCCGTTCGCGACGACGTCCTGCTTGAGGGGACCCATGTCCGGGACTGGGCTCCGCCGGGCTAGCACTGGGAGGTGCTACCTGGAGGGGCGCGCCGCTTGGTGAGGAACCTGACCTCGGGTCCCGTCGTCGACCCTGATCTTCTTTGGTGGCGTTCGCGTGGGCCACATTCGGTGCAGAGGCAGCCGGCCCCGTCGGAGGTGGTGCGTCGTCGTATCAGGGAGAAAGATGAGCACGTCCATCGCTACATGGCTGCTATGGACGACATCAGGTTCTCCACTACTTGGCGGGTTCTTTGGGCAGATGACCGGAGATATGATCCTGTGATGGTTCTTTCTCTTTGGGTGTGCACCGCCCGCGCCCCAGGAACCGCAAGTGGCGCCCTAGATTCTTCTGTAGTACTCGATCTTTATCAGGTACCTAGGTAGTGATGTATTCGATATATAATATTCGAGACGATGTATTCGAGATTATATATATTAAGACGATCGATGATGTATTCGAGACGATGTATTCGAGATTCAATTTTTCCTTATTGATTAATTGCATCCATGCATTGTAATTTGAATACTAAATTATTTTATATTTCTTCTGTATTAGTAAAGTAAAAGCTATGGCGGACAATACCGGCAGAGAGAGAAAAGAGGAATTGTTCGACATCATACGCAGCCCTCACAGGCTAGATGATCTGAATGAAGCAGATGACGGCTCTCAATATCTGAACAATACCAGAGAGGGTGATGAAAAGATATTCGATCTCGACGACCGGGCTGATGAAGTCATGAACTATGATTATGATTATGACACAGACAATGTTTGTGATGACACAGACAATGCTGATCTTCAAATAGCAAAGACTACCGGCGAGGTATATTTATATAATTAAGCATGCATCATGGTGATCATCACATGTTTTTTTATTGAAAATATATTAACAAATCGATCTTTCTTCTTTCAGCCCTCCGGATCAAGCAAATCTGCTTCTACAGACAGCAAGACAAAGCGAGGCTCGGGCAGATTGTTGAAGGATGGTGTAAAGTACCACATCGAATCCACCAAACTTAGTGGCGAACCCCTCACGCCTAAGACCGTTGCGGACAAGTGGACTCGTCAGTGCGGAGTTCTTGTGAAGGACAAACTCCCGATCTCCATTCAAGAATGGAAAGAGCCAAAGACTAAACGTCCAGGTGTTACTTGGGTCGATGACAGAGCCAAAAAAGACCTTGGGAAATCTCTGATGGAACATTTCACCCTACCAGATCATTTCACTGAAGCAGATGTGGAGAAAGTCAAGGCCGCTGCTCTTAAGAAGATGGTAATTGCATTCAGCACCCACAAGAAAACTGTATGGGCCAACTACCTCGTTAATGAAAGGAAGACTCCAGATTTCACGGGAACACTGGAGAAGCAAAGAGAGCACTGGGACGATTTCGTGACCTTCAAGGATTCAGAAATATCTAAGGAACGGTCGATGAAAAACAAGGCAAATGCCGCAAGAAAGACGCAGTTCCATAGGCTGGGTCCAGGTGGCTACGCGGTGGGATTGCCTAAGAGGGATAAGTCTGAGCAAGAGATGGAGGATGCAGGGGTCACTCCGGTTACCCGGCACTGGCCCCCCAGGTGCAGAACTTGGTTCTATGCGCATGGGGGAGCGTTGGACCCGAAGACAGGTGAAGTTTCATGGAAGGCAAGTCTAAAAGGAGCCGAACAAAAGATAATTGACGCAATAGATGAAGCTCGAAGGGGGGTTTTCACGCCCAACAGAGAGAACGGCGAGCTTACGCGCGCCCTAGGAAATCCTGAACACCCGGGAAGAACACGAGGCATGGGCGTTATTCCCTGGTATGAGGGCTTTTCAGAATGGAACAAGGACTATAGGAGCCGTGCAAGAAGGAAGATGGAGGAGGAGAAGAAAAGGAAGCTGGAGGAGGAGCAGAGGAAGCAGGACGCAGAACGCCTTCAAGGCCTAGAAGCAAGGCACGCGGACCTGGCACTCAAATTCCAGCAGCAGCAACAGCAGATCGACTCACTTAGCCAGGAAAGGGGGTCTCAGCAGCGGCAGCAGCAAGCGGATGATCGTCCAGCATTGGATAGCACCGTCCCATCCATGTCGAGAAGCAGTGTTGGTTCTGCCCTGGGCGACACACTGCTGGATACATACCCTATGGATGAGATCATAGAGAACACTAACTGCGAGCTACACTCCAAAATGAAGAACATATCCATGAAGGTGGCGGACGGTGTTGCTTTTCCAGTTACCCCCAAAGCAACCTACCATTGCATCCTGATTCCAGAGGGCTATGCTCGTGTCATGGTTGATGAAGTGGTGGACCCATATTCGGGGCTAACGCTTGACATTCCTGGAGGTGAAGACGAGCGCACACTGGGAGAGGCCATACATCGTATCATCCTATGGAGAAAGGATTGCACCATCTTTCGAAGTCCACCGACACCGCGTCATCTGCCGACTCCTCCTCGAAGTCCGCCATCGAGTCAGCAGACTCCCGCTCCTCCAAGTCCATGAACGCGTGAGACGACTCCTCCTCGAAGTCCGCCACCTCCTCCAAGTCCCCGAACGCGTGAGCTGACTCCTCCGGTTTCAAGCCCGGCACAGCGTCATGCCACTTCTCCGGTTTCAAGTCCGGCACCGTGTCAGGCCACACCTCCTGCTTCAAGTCCGGCACATCGTCAGGCCACTTCTCCTGGTCCAACTCCACGTCAGTCGTCTCCGCCGGCTCAGCAATCGCAGAAGAGACATCCCGTAGCTTTGGTGCGTAGCGGTACGAGTCGAGGTAGTTCAGGAAGTACAGGCGAAGGCAAGCGATGTAAATATGGTCCAAGCCTCGCTCCTTTTCCTCAGAGGCCTTACGACATGACTGAGGAGCAAAACGCAGCCATAGTGCAAGCCCAAGTGGACGCCCATTTTGGACCGAAACCGGCACCGCCGCCAAAGGAGGAAGTGCCTGAGAAAGTACTTGACCACTTCATTTGTATGGCTAGAGAACCAGCTCCCAAGCCTGTTGACTCGGCTATGAGCGCCAAATCAGGAAGGCACATCGAGCACGACTACAGAAGGAAGCAAGCTCAAGCTCGAGCCAACAAGCAGCTGGCAAAAAATGCGGGAAAACCATTCCCCAGTTGGGAGAACAGGCGGCGCAAGCGATCCCCCCGCTTGTTGTGCCAACAACACATGAGAGGAGTAGTACGCGCGCCAAATATTATTGTGGGCAAACCGTTAGCGTTCCCCAGCATGGCGATGTGGTAATAACAGAGGATCATATAATGCAGGCTCAAATGCTCAATATCTCTGTTGGATAACTCCTCAAAATCGAGCCCATGCCTACGCTTAAAGAATCGGAAATAGCATGGCAATATGGCCGGGACAAACCTTTGGTCCATCCAGACAAGGTCAAGGACCTCCCAACAAGAATGTATCAATTGCATCAATGGTACATGAACATTACCAAGATTTCCAATCGAGAGTCCCTCATGGTGAATGTCAAGCATGAGCATTATTACCATGAGAAAGCCCTGTCCATTGAGTATCCAGAACTATTTCAGTTATTTAATCAAGACGCACTCGACAAGTCTATCGTCAGTTGCTATTGTCTGTAAGTGATTTCTTTCTGTAATTTAAGTCTCAAGCTAGTTATGTAGTGATAATTTTGATCAATCATTACATGTAATTATCCTTACTATATTCTTTTTCTATGGTATTATATGCAGGATGAAGATGTATGAAATGAAAAAAGCTGGACGCTATGGCGTTGGGTTCATTGACCCAAATACCATTAATCAGGAAATATGGGAGATTGAACATTGTCAAGCTGCTGTAGAGAAAAGCATGCTAGAGTTCTTGAAGCGCCTCAATACCAATGAAGATATACTACTTCCTTACAACTTTCCGTGAGTCACACTGTCTTGTACTACAAATTCTGTTTTTGCTTACTAGCTAGCTAGATGTTAATAATTAAGTGTATACGGTTTACGATAGTTGATTAATTTTATGCACATGCCCTCTTAATTAAGACATGCAAACGTGTGCGTATGCATTGGCACTGGGTCTTGTTAGACATTAAAGTTGAGGAAGGAAAAATTGAATTACTGGACTCACTAACTAAAGAAGATAAAGACTACACCATCGTGAAGGGGATAGTCAACAGGTAATTTCAATCATTATTAACTATTAGTTCCTGATATGAACTATTTAATAACCCCTTTATTAATTTTCTTTGTCGGCGGGCAGGGCATGGGCAAAGTTCATCAAGGTGACTCCAGGCACGTGGCCAAAAAAGTTGTTTTGGCATCGACCCAAGGTAAGTAATTAAGTAGTACTAGCTAGCTACCATCTCTTTAATTCTTGTTTCAATATCATTAATTAATTATCATGCTTGATTAATCATTATCTGATTCAATTCCATTCTCGCAAAGGCCCTGAGGCAGGCATCGGGGAATAATCTGTGTGCATTCTACGTTTGCGAGAACATTCGCATGATGACGTGCGAAAGGAGCAGATCTGATAGACAGGACTGGATACGTTTTTGTCAGAACACTATTCACACTATTATCGATATCTAGTCACACAACTAACACACATGCATATTGATCTCCTTCTTAACAGTTCAGGTCGGTGCGGGATAAGCTCCTACCAGCGGACTGCATACAAGCACTTCAAAAGGAAATAGCCGGATTTTTGCTCGACCAGGTCATAAATCACAAAGGAGAATACTATTACCCGCTACCGCCCCCATGAACCACTTGTCATCGTGCTCCGAAGGCACCAAGGCAACATGTAGGAGAAATTGTATATGTATATACATGTGTATGTTTGAATAGTTAATGGTGTTGGCTGTGAGACATTCGATGATATATATTATATATATATGCGGTTCTACGTACGAGAAAATCTATATATTTATATATATGCATAACGTGTACAATTTGTAGTATCGTGAAATACCAGCAAACAAAAAAGAATTAAATGGAAAATAAAGCCAAATTGAAAACACAAAATTAAAGCAAAAATTAAAAAAAAAAACACCCAAACATTTAGTACCGGTTGGTGTTACCAACCGGTACCAACCGGTACTAATGTCCAACACGCACCCGGGCCTGGCTCGTGCCATGTGTTTGCACTTTAGCGCCGGTTCGTGACGAACCGGTACTAAAGGGGGGGACCTTTACTCCCCACTCTTTAGTGCCGGTTCGCCAACCGGCACTAAAGGCCGTCACGAACCGGCACTAAAGCCCGGTTCTGCACTAGTGACACATAAAGTCCTGTGCAAATGGTTATCCCTCTAGTGCTTCAAAGATTCGTATTTTATTTCTTCAAATGTGTTGTGCACTTGTTTGATGAGGTAGAACAATGTAAAATAGTGAAAATATCATTAAAGATACTTGGAAGTACAAATGTAAAAAATAAATAAGTTCTGATTCTCGTTAGGTAGGAAGTTTGGAGAAGAAAACATAAGTTTTTAAAAGAAGGGAATGGTAAAAATGTAAGTCCGTTCAACTATATAAACCATAAAGGTATGATGGTGATGACACCATAAGTAAGGATAAGGATGAGTGATTATTTTTTAAGAAGTACAAACTCTCTAGTACCATAAGTACCATAAATTAAAAATTAAAAATTGCATTACTTCTAACTCAAGGAACAATAAATTTCAAAAATAAAATAAAATTGTAGCAGTAAAAGTTTGGAGGGAAAAGGCAACTTAATAAATGGGAAAAACAACAAGTTCACAACTACAATAGTTGTATGTTCAAACATGACGTCTCAGATAAGTTTGGGAAAAAGCTCAAACAAAAGAAAAACCCACAGAAACTCAAATGATAAAAATTCAATTCGCAAAAATGCGAGAAGTCCAAAACATTGTTGCAAAAAAATTTGAGTTCAAGAAAAGAAACACACAAAACATTTTCTTTTTGAGAAAATATCATCCAGTTCAATGATATAAACCATGCAAGTTCGAGGATGATGCCGTAAACCATTGAAAGGTTACGAGGAAAAGCCGTACCAAAAAAAGATAGTAAAGTCTTGTCTGTGAACACATGCTCAGTACAAACCCATACGAACATCGGTTCAAGTACTTTTTTCAGAACCATTCAAAATTACTCTGTGAAAAATACCTCCTCAGTACAAGCGCGCGCACACACATGTCAGTACGAGTATTCTATTTTTTCTAACGGAAGACATGGAACCACAGAAAAAGAAGGTCAAACCATGTACTCTACTGAAAAATCCTGAACCCTGCACATTTTTTCTGAATGGAGAGGGTACTGAACAATATTACTCCAGTGAAATTTTTGAAGGATCGCCATACTGCAAAATACATAATTTGTTATCACATTACTGGAAGTGAATTTTGAAGGATCGCCATACTGCAAAATACATAATTTGTTTGATCATGTACAAAACCAATTTGATACTTCATATTATTGAGTGCTACATATCATACCTAAGATTCTTCCTCCCGGCATCAATCACGTACTCCCTCCGTTCGGAATTACTTGTCGCGAAAATGGATGTATCTAAAACTAAAATACATCTAGATACATCCATTTCTGCGACATGTAATTTCGAACGGAGGGAGTAGGTGTCATGGATGATGATGCTCGACCTATTTATTTTTATTTCTCATCATCAGAAAATGGTGTAGGTTTTGACTTGGTATGGACGAGGACGATGATACAAAAGACATCAGGTGCAACGGTAATGGTAGTTGGTTCAGGTTGGACTTGATCATCATGTTGTCACCCGATGTCTTAGTAGATAGCCATAAACAATAGATGAGCCTGTCATTTAAATAAGTATTCATCAACCACAAAAGGAAATGGAGCCTACAGACTTTGGAGCTCACCATGACTGCTATGTACTCCCCCCGTAAACTAATATAATAGTGTTTAGATCACTATTTTAGTGATTTAAACGCTTTTATATTAGTTTACAGAGGGAGTACACACTAAGATTTAGGAAATCTTCTTACCTTTGGTCTTATTACCAGACACATGCCCAAACATGGTGGTCATGCAAAATTGGAATCAATTTTCATAGAATGTTTTTTGTATGAACTAGCTAGCAGCTTGCTAGCCTTTTACTATTGATTTTTGGTATATATATGCAGGTTTGCGTCCATCTCATGTTGGCAGTGGTGGCGGCGACGACGGTGACGATGACATCAACACGGTGCTACGAGCGGCGGCAATGACGGCCATATTGTAGAACTGATATATATGGATGAATGTATGAATTGTATGATTGATTTGAGTATATAGATGATTGTATAAATATATGGATGCATGGCTGGATTGTATAATTGATTTTTTTAAAATTCATTAATACTTTGTGTCCGTGTTGGTGGGTATGCTCACGGCACTACCTGGGAATAGTGGTGCCGTGGGTTAATGTCCACGGCATTGGTAATTAACATAGTGGTGGCGTGAGTGAACAGTGCCATGCCACCAGTATGTAAAATACCGATGGCGTGGGGCCGCACGCCATCGGTATTTTTTAAAAACAATGGCGTCATATTAGTGGGTCGACCCCTCATGCCAGTAATGTGGTTTTTAGAACGCTAGCACTAGCGTTTTCTGCGCTAGTGACGGGGCCTCACCTGTGTACGCGTCTGGAGCCGCCTAATGACGGTGGCCCTAAGTGGCTGGGCGTTCCACCTGTCATGGACCGCCCAACTAGGTCGCCCGGGTGCGAGCCGTCCGATTGTCCGGGCAGATCGGACGGCACACATCACCCCTGAATCGCCACAATGTCAAGCCACCACGGGACGAACGGCCAGGAGGTGCTCTCCGCCCGCGAGGCGCCCAGGGAGGTGGGTACCCATCATCCTTTATAGTCATCTCATGTGCAGATTATTCATGCATGTACATGATGGCTTTGTACTTGGTTTATCCCGTAGAGGTTGGATGACATAGACCTATTTATGATGTCATCTGCCCACTTGGAGCATATGGGAGGTTTGTTCCGTTCATGGATGGCAGTACTTTGCGCCGGGCCGGTCAACTCGCAGCCGCCAGATGCATGCGCTAGCAGCCGCACGATTCGCCTCAACCTGCATCTCGCACATGTCGTCTTCTTCCCCTGTGCATGCTTGCTTCTGTTGGCTCTCCCTGCAGTCTCTCTCTTGAAGATCCCTCGCGCAGCTCGCCGGCTCGCCGCCGCTCGCCGGCACAGCTCGTCGGGCCGCTGGCCGCTCCGCGTGGGTCTGCCCCTATGAAGCAAACCGCACTGCCGGTTCCAGCAAAATTGAGCACGGGTCGAAGCATTCCTCGCTAGTTGTGGCCTCGCCGGCGTCGACGCTCGCCGGCACAGCTCGTCGGGCCGCTCGCCGCTCCGCATGGGTCTGCCCCTATGAAACAAACTGCACTGCCGGTTCCAGCAAAATTGACCACGGGTCGAAGCATTCCTCGCTAGTTGTGGCCTAGCCGGCGTCGACGCCAGTTGCAGCACATCGCCGTTGGTACCGGTTGCAGCAAATCACAGCGCCATCGTTGATGGCCATATTTCACCGTCGCCGGCGCCAGTTGCAGCACATCGTCGGTGGTGCCGGTTGTAGCAAATCATTGCGTCGTCGACTGCCATACTTCGCCGTCGCCGGTTGCAGCACATATGGTCGCTGGTGGTAGCTTTCTCGTTGCGGGTTGCAGCAAACGCAGCACCGTCGTCGCCGGTCACACTTCATCGGCTCCCCCAATTGTAGCATATTTGGTCGCCATACCGATGGCCAGCGAGGCACCATCCGCGAACAAAGGATGTAGCAAAAATATCGCCCGGTAGTAGCAAAATTCAGATGTGGTTGCAGCAAAAAGCATCATTTGGTCGTCGGGGGTCGCGGGCTAAGTCGTAATGGATATAGCAAAAATATCGTCGATGGTAGCAAAAATCAGCGATGGTTGTAGCAAGAACGATATCATTGCCGTGACGGGCTTATGCTAATTATGAATGATTGCAGCAAAAAAGTTGTCGGTTCTAGCTTCCTCCATCGCCGGTTGCAGAACCTTGGGAAACACAGCTCCTCCTCGCCAGCCTCGCTGGCCCGGCCTTATCCCAACACAACGCCGCCGGTCATCTTTGGGTCGTTCCGAGCTTTGCCATTTGTAGCACCGGTGCAAGCAGTTGGTAGAAAAAGAAGCAAGCTCTGTTGACTGTTAGTCGCTGCGGGGAAGAAAAGGAAGGAACGGGTGAGGATGAGCGTCGTGGAGAAGATAAGGTTGCGTGGGAAAAAAAATGATGCGTGGGCCTACCTACGTACAACGCGGGAGTCGCCGGGCGCACAATTCCAAAGCTAATGGCACGATGCGCACCGGACCGGCCGATAGCTTCGGCCGGTCGTCCGGCGTAAAACGATTCCCTTCATGGATGGCGGTTTAATATTCAGATAGGATCTACCAATCATCCTTTTCATTTTTATGTAAAATGATTTTTTTTCTTTTTGTTCACGTTGAACGTATTGGATGTGTGTAAGGTGGATATCAGAGGCCGGGCTTGCTCAGTGCGGTTGTATCATCTCGATATATTGATTGAATGAAAATCTCCTTTATTAGAGAAAAAATGTTAGTAAGTTCGATGGGATTTTAGTCATCAGCAAATGCTTTCACAGGACAAATACACAAGTGTTTCGCGAGCAATGTTATTATTTCACAATAAAAACAACCACTATTTATAGAATATGTGGTTAAAATGGACAGATCAAAATTGTCTATCTACTTTGAATGTATTGTCTGTATCACGATATACTTATTGCGTACATTAATTGGGAGCATTAATGTATTGGCAATATAGGAACCCAAATCTTACGCCTGTCTTTGAAGAATATACATTATAAATAGAAAGCAATAAATGTATTATTGCTGAAGATATTACTTTCCTTGAATACGCCTTGTGGCGTATCTGAAGATATGATGCCAGCATTAAATGATGACAAGAGTATGTAGCCTCGCCTCTATAAATTATGTATGAGGATCATGTATATGTATCCCAACAGAACACATGAACTCTTACAAAAGAAAGGATTGTTTCAAACACCCGATGGGTTTTGTGGTAATAGTTGTCTTTCTGTACCTCTTGAATTCAACCTACTATGTTCGTCCAGTCATGTCGATAGATGCACATGGGAATCTACTAACCGAGATAAAGGTACGAGCAACACTCTAAAATATTATTCTTGAGACTTTTTGAACAAAATTATTTTTAGCCAAAGATTCGACTCTTCAGTCCCTTGTATCCAAGTCAAGATGCAATTTGAGGAAAATATTGCATCACATGTGACTTTTTAGCCATTCAACGGGATAAAATAATGGGACTTCTAGCTCCCAACTCTCTCTCACTCTCACTCTCTCTCTATCTCTCTCTGTGTGTGTGTGCAACGAAACTATTGAGCACTCAGGAATGTGTGGCTCTTTGTTCTAACCATCTATGGACACTAAATTTGTGCGTCACAAAAACCTAATTAACTACACATTTTTAAATTTATCATAATTTCCACAAAATGATGCTCAAAGCATGTTATCACATAATTTTGTGATTTCGTATGAAAATATTATTGTGAACTTTTGTAAATTATCTCAACAGTAACAACATTATTTTTGCAGCACGCAACTCTTGCAGAGCCACACCATTTTGACTTGTCTAGGAGGGACAGATTTCCTTCTGGAGAAGACCAAGATAACATTGTTGTTGGGGTAAGTCACCGCAATTTAAGGATGGAGGAACTGAAGAAAATATGCCCTAGAGGCAATAATAAAGTTATTATTTATTTCCTTATATCATGATAAATGTTTATTGTTCATGCTATAATTGTATTAACCGAAAACAAGATACATGTGTGAATACATAGACAAACTTAATGTCACTAGTATGCCTCTACTTGACTAGCTCATTAATCAAAGATGGTTATGTTTCCTAACCATAGACATGAGTTGTCATTTGATAAACGGGATCACATCATTAGTAGAATGATGTGATTGACATGACCCATTCCGTTAGCTTAGCACGCGATCGTTTCGTATGTTGCTATTGCTTTCTTCATAACTTATACATGTTCCTACAACTATGAGATTATGCAACTCCCGTTTACCTGAGGAACACTTTGTGTGCTACCAAACATCACAACATAACTGGGTGATTATAAAGGAGCTCTACAGGTGTCTCCAAAGGTACATGTTGAGTTGGCGTATTTCGAGATTAGGTTTTGTCACTCCGATTGTCGGAGAGGTATCTCTGGACCCTCTCGGTAATGCACATCACTATAATCCTTGCAAGCAATGTAGCTAATGAGTTAGTTACGGAATGATGCATTATGTAATGAGTAAAGAGACTTGCCGGTAACGAGATTGAACTAGGTATTGGGATACCGATGATCGAATCTCGGGCAAGTAACATACCGATGACAAAGGGAACAACGTATGTTGTTATGCGGTTTGACCGATAAAGATCTTCGCAGAATATGTAGGAGCCAATATGAGCATCCAGCTTCCGCTATTGGTTATTGACCGGAAACGTGTCTCGGTCATGTCTACATAGTTCTCGAACCCGTAGGGTCCGCACGCTTAAGGTTTCGTTGACAGTTTTATTATGAGTTTATGAGTTTTGATATACCGAAGGTTGTTCGGAGTCCCGGATGTGATCACGGACTTGACGAGGAGTCTCGAAATGGTTGAGACATAAAGATTGATATATTGGACGACTATATTTGGACACCGGAAAGGTTCCGGGTGAGATTGGGACAATATCGGATCTCCGAGAGGTTATCGGAACCCCCCGGGAGGTATCTGGGCCTTATTGGGCCTTAGTGGAAAGGAGGGGAAAGGAGCAAAGGAGGGGGCGCGCCCTCCCCAAGCCCAATCCGAATTGGGAGGGGGGCCGGCCCCCCCTTTCCTTCCTCCGTCCCTCCTCTTCCTTCCCTCTCACTCTCCTAATAGGAAAGGGGGGAGTCCTACTCTCGGTGGGGGTTGGACTCCCCCCTAGGGTGCGCCACCCCCTTGGCTGGCCCCCTCCTCCACTCCTTTATATACGGGGGAGGGGGGCACCCCATAGACACAACAATTGATCTCTTGATCTCTTAGCCGTGTGCGGTGCCCCCCTTCCACCATAGTCCTCCTCGATAATATTGTAGCGGTGCTTAGGCGAAGCCCTACGATGGTAGAACATCAAGATCGTCACCACGCCGTCATGCTGACGGAACTCTCCCTCGACACTCGGCTGGATTGGAGTTTGAGGGACGTCATCGAGCTGAACATGTGCTAGAACTCGGAGGTGCCATAGTTTCGGTGCTTGATCGGTCGGGCCATGAAGACATATGACTACATCAACCGCGTTGTTCTAACGCTTCCGCTTTCGGTCTACGAGGGTACGTGGACAACACTCTCCCTTCTCATTGCTATGCATCACCATGATCTTGCGTGTGCGTAGGAATTTTTTTGAAATTACTACGTTCCCCAACAGTGGCATCCGAGCCAGGTTTTATGCGTAGATGTTATATGCACGAGTAGAACACAAATGAGTTGTGGGCGATACAAGTCATACTGCTTACCAGCATGTCATACTTTGGTTCGACGGTATTGTTGGATGAAGCGGCCTGGACCGACATTACGCGTATGCTTACGCGAGACTGGTTCTACCGACGTGCTTTGCACACAGGTGGCTGGCGGGTGTCTGTTTCTCCAACTTTAGTTGAACCGAGTGTGGCTACGCCCGGTCCTTGCGAAGGTTAAAACAACACTAACTTGACGAACTATCGTTGTGGTTTTGATGCGTAGGTAAGAACAATTCTTGCTCAGCCCGTAGCAGCCACGTAAAATTTGCAACAACAAAGTAGAGGATGTCTAACTTGTTTTTGCAGGGCATGTTGTGATGTGATATGGTCAAGACGTGATGCTATATTTTATTGTATGAGATGATCATGTTTTGTAACCGAAGTTATCGGCAACTGGCAGGAGCCATATGGTTGTCGCTTTATTGTATGAAATGCAAACGCCCTGTAATTGCTTTACTTTATCACTAAGCGGTAGCGATAGTCATAGAAGCAATAGATGGCGTAACGACAACGATGCTATGATGGAGATCAAGGTGTCGCGCCGGTGACGATGGTGATCACGACGGTGCTTCGGAGATGGAGATCACAAGCACAAGATGATGATGGCCATATCATATCACTTATATTGATTGCATGTGATGTTTATCCTGTATGCATCTTATCTTGTTTGATTGACGGTAGCATTTTAAGATGATCTCTCACTAATTATCAAGAAGTATTCTCCCTAAGTATGCACCGTTGTGAAAGTTCTTCATGCTGAGACACCACGTGATGATCGGGTGTGATAGGCTCTACGTTCAAATACAACGGGTGCAAAACAGTTGCACACGCGGAATACTCAGGTTAAACTTGACGAGCCTAGCATATACAGATATGGCCTCGGAACCGGGAGACCGAAAGGTCGAACGTGAATCATATAGTAGATATGATCAACATAGTGATGTTCACCACTGAAAACTACTCCATCTCACGTGATGATCGGACATGGTTTAGTTGATTTGGATCACGTGATCACTTAGATGACTAGAGAGATGTCTGTCTAAGTGGGAGTTCTTTAGTAATATGATTAATTGAACTTAAATTTATCATGAACTTAGTACCTGATAGTATTTTGCTTGTCTATGTTTGTTGTAGATAGATGGCTCGTGTTGTTGTTCCGTTGAATTTTAATGCGTTCATTGAGAAAGCTAAGTTGAAAGATGATGGTAGCAATTACACGGACTGGGTCCGTAACTTGAGGATTATCCTCATTGCTGCACAAAAGAATTACGTCTTGGAAGCACCGCTGGGTGCCAGGCCTGCTGCAGATGCAACTGACGACGTTAAGAACGTCTGGCAGAGCAAAGCTGATGACTACTCGATAGTTCAGTGTGCCATGCTTTACGGCTTAGAACCGGGACTTCAACGATGTCTTCAACATCATGAAGCATATGAGATGTTCCAGGAGTTGAAGTTAATATTTCAAGCAAATGCCCGGATTGAGAGATATGAAGTCTCCAATAAGTTCTATAGCTGCAAGATGGAGGAGAATAGTTCTGTCATTGAACATATACTCAAAATGTCTGGGTATAATAATCACTTGATTCAACTGGGAGTTAATCTTCCTGATGATAGTGTCATTGACAGAATTCTTCAATCACTGCCACCAAGCTACAAGAGCTTCATGATGAACTATAATATGCAAGGGATGGACAAGACTATTCCCGAGCTCTTGGCAATGCTAAAGGCTGCGGAGGTAGAAATCAAGAAGGAGCATCAAGTGTTGATGGTCAATAAGACCACCAGTTTCAAGAAAAAGGGTAAAGGGAAGAAGAAGGGGAACTTCAAGAAGAACAGCAAACAAGTTGCTGCTCAAGAGAAGAAACCCAAATCTGGACCTAAGCCTGAAACTGAGTGCTTCTACTACAAACAGACTGGACACTGGAAGCGGAACTGCCCCAAGTATTTGGCGGATAAGAAGGATGGCAAGGTGAACAAAGGTATATGTGATATACATGTTATTGATGTGTACCTTACTAATGCTCGCAGTAGCACCTAGGTATTTGGTACTGGTTCTGTTGCTAATATTTGCAACTTGAAACAGGGACTACGGATTAAGCGAAGATTGGCTAAGGATGAGGTGACGATGCACGTGGGAAATGGTTCCAAAGTCGATGTGAGCGCGGTCGGCACGCTACCTCTACATCTACCTTCGGGATTAGTTTTAGACCTGAATAATTGTTATTTGGTGCCAGCGTTGAGCATGAACATTATATCTTGATCTTGTTTGTTGCTAGACGGTTATTCATTTAAATCAGAGAATAATGGTTGTTCTATTTATATGAGTAATATCTTTTATGGTCATGCACCCTTGAAGAGTGGTCTATTTTTATTAAATCTTGATAGTAGTGATACACATATTCATAATGTTGAAGCCAAAAGATGCAGAGTTGATAATGATAGTGCAACTTATTTGTGGCACTGCCGTTTGGGTCATATTGGTGTAAAGCGCATGAAGAAACTCCATACTGATGGACTTCTGGAATCACTTGATTATGAATCACTTGGTACTTGCGAACCGTGCCTCATGGGAAAGATGACTAAAACGCCATTCTCCGGAACTATGGAGCGAGCAACAGACTTGTTGGAAATCATACATACTGATGTATGTGGTCCAATGAATGTTAAGGCTCGCAGCGGATATCGTTATTTTCTCACCTTCACAGATGATTTGAGCAGATATGGGTATATCTACTTAAAGAAACACAAGTCTGAAACATTTCAGAGTGAAGTGGAAAATCATCGTAACAAGAAAATAAAGTTTCTACGATCTGATCGTGGAGGAGAATATTTGAGTTACGAGTTTGGTTTACATTTGAAACAATGTGGAATAGTTTCGCAACTCACGCCACTCGGAACACCACAACGGAATGGTGTGTCCGAACGTCATAATCGTACTTTACTAGATATGGTGCGATCTATGATGTCTCTTACTGATTTACCGCTATCGTTTTGGGGTTATGCTTTAGAGACGGCCGCATTCACGTTAAATAGGGCACCATCAAAATCCATTGAGACGACGCCTTATGAACTGTGGTTTGGCAAGAAACCAAAGTTGTCGTTTCTTAAAGTTTGGGGCTGCGATGCTTATGTGAAGAAACTTCAACCAGATAAGCTCGAACCCAAATCGGAGAAATGTGTCTTCATAGGATACCCAAAAGAGACTATTAGGTACACCTTCTATCACAGATCTGAGGGCATGACTTTTGTTGCTAAATCTGGATCCTTTCTAGAGAAGGAGTTTCTCTCGAAAGAAGTGAGTGGGAGGAAAGTAGAACTTGATGAGGTAACTATACCTGCTCCCTTATTGGAAAGTAGTTCATCACAAGAACCGGTTCCTGTGACAACTACACCAATCAGTGAGGAAGCTAATGATATTGATCATGAAACTTCAGATCAAGTTACTACCGAACCTCGTAGGTCAACCAGAGTAAGATCCGCACCAGAGTGGTACGGCAATCCTATTATGGAAGTCATGTTACTTGACCATGGCAAACCTACGAACTGTGAGGAAGCGATGATGAGCCTAGATTCCACAAAATGGCTTGAGGCCATGAAATCTGAGATGGGATCCATGTATGAGAACAAAGTATGGACTTTGGTTGACTTGCCCGATGATCGGCAAGCCATCGAGAATAAATGGATTTTCAAGAAGAAGACTGACGCTGATGGTAATGTAACTGTCTACAAAGCTCGACTTGTTGCAAAAGGTTTTTGACAAGTTCAAGGGGTTGACTACGATGAGACTTTCTCACACACAGCGATGCTTAAGTCTGTCCGAATCATGTTAGCAATTGCCGCATTTTATGATTATGAAATATGGCAAATGGATGGCAAAACTACATTCCTGAATGGATTTCTAGAAGAAGAGTTGTATATGATGCAACCAGAAGGTTTTGTCGATCCAAAAGGTGCTAACAAAGTGTGCAAGCTCTAGCGATCCATTTATGGACTGGTGCAAGCCTCTCGGAGTTGGAATAAACACTGTGATAGTGTGATCAAAGCATATGGTTTTATACAGACTTTTGGAGAAGCCTGTATTTACAAGAAAGTGAGTGGGAGCTCTGTAGCATTTCCGATATTATATATAGATGACATATTGTTGATTGGAAATGATATAGAATTTCTGGATAGCATAAAGGGATACTTGAATAAAAGTTTTTCGATGAAAGACCTCGGTGAAGCTGCTTACATATTGGGCATCAAGATCTATAGAGATAGATCAAGACGCTTAATTGGACTTTCACAAAGCACATACCTTGATAAAGTTTTGAAAAAGTTCAAAAATGGATCAGGCAAAGAAAGGGTTCTTGCCTGTATTACAAGGTGTGAAGTTGAGTCAGACTCAATGCTCGACCACAGCAGAAGATAGAGAGAAAATGAAAGATGTTCCCTATGCTTCAGCCATAGGCACTATCATGTATGCAATGCTATGTACCAGACCTGATGTATGCTTAGCAATAAGTTTAGCAGGGAGGTACCAAAGTAATCCAGCAGTGGATCACTGGACAGCGGTCAAGAACATCCTGAAATACCTGAAAAGGACTAAGGATATGTTTCTCATTTATGGAGGTGACAAAGAGCTAGTCGTAAATGGTTACGTCGATGCAAGCTTTGACACTGATCCGGACAATTCTAAATCGCAAACCGGATACGTGTTTATATTGAACGGTGGAGCTATTAGTTGGTGCAGTTCTAAACAAAGCGTCGTGGCGGAATCTACATGCGAAGCGGAGTACATAGCTGCTTCGGAAGCAGCAAATGAAGGAGTCTGGATGAAGGAGTTCATTTCTGATCTAGGTGTCATACCTAGTGCATCGGGACCAATGAAGATCTTCTGTGACAATACTGGTGCAATTGCCTTAGCAAAGGAATCCAGATTCCACAAGAGGACCAAGCACATCAAGAGACGCTTCAATTCCATCCGGGACCAAGTCCAGGTGGGAGACATAGAGATTTGCAAGATACATACGGATCTGAATGTTGCAGACCGTTGACTAAGCCTCTTCCACGAGCAAAATATGATCAGCACCAAGACTCCATGGGTGTCAGAATCATTACTGTGTAATCTAGATTATAGACTCTAGTGCAAGTGGGAGACTGAAGGAAATATGCCCTAGAGGCAATAATAAAGTTATTATTTATTTCCTTATATCATGATAAATGTTTATTATTCATGCTAGAATTGTATTAACCGGAAACATGATACATGTGTGAATACATAGACAAACTTAATGTCACTAGTATGCCTCTACTTGACTAGCTCATTAATCAAAGATGGTCATGTTTCCTAACCATAGACATGAGTTGTCATTTGATTAACGGGATCACATCATTAGTAGAATGATGTGATTGACATGACCCATTCCATTAGCTTAGCACTTGATCGTTTAGTATGTTGTTATTGCTTTCTTCATAACTTATAAATGTTCCTACAACTATGCGATTATGCAACTCCCGTTTACCGGAGGAACACTTTGTGTGCTACCAAACGTCACAACGTAACTGGGTGATTATCAAGGAGCTCTATAGGTGTCTCCAAAGGTACATGTTGAGTTGGCATATTTCGAGATTAGGTTTTGTCACTCCGATTGTCGAAGAGTTATCTCTGGGGCCTCTCGGTAATGCACATCACTATAAGCCTTGCAAGCAATGTAGCTAATGAGTTAGTTACGGAATGATGCATTACGTAACGAGTAAAGAGACTTGCCGGTAACGAGATTGAACTAGGTATTGGGATACCGACGATAGAATCACGGGCAAGTAACATACCAATGACAAAGGGAACAACGTATGTTGTTATGTGGTTTGACTGATAAAGATCTTCGTAGAATATGCAGGAGCCAATATGAGCATCCAGCTTCCGCTATTGGTTATTGACCGGAAACGTGTCTCGGTCATGTCTACATAGTTCTCGAACCCGTAGGGTCCGCACGCTTAAGGTTTCGTTGACAGTTTTATTATGAGTTTATGAGTTTTGATGTACCGAAGGTTGGTCGGTGTCCCGGATGTGATCACGGACATGACGAGGAGTCTCGAAATGGTCGAGACATAAAGATTGATATATTGGACGACTATATTTGGACATCGGAAAGGTTCCCGGTGAGATTGGGCCAATACCGGAGCTCCGGGAGGTTATCGGAACCCCCCGGGAGGTATATGGGCCTTATTGGGCCTTAGTGGAAAGGAGGGGAAAGGAGTAGAGGAGGGGGCATGCCCCCCCAAGCCCAATCCGAATTGGGAGGGGGGCCAGCCCCCCTTTCCTTCCTCCCTCCCTCCTCTTCCTTCCCTCTCCCTCTCCTAATAGGAAAGGGGGGAGTCCTACTCCCGGTGGGGGTTGGACTCCCCCCCTAGGGTGCGCCACTCCCCTTGGCTGCCCCCTCCTCCACTCCTTTATATACGGGGGAGGGGGGCACCCCATAGACACAACAATTGATCTCTTGATCTCTTAGCTGTGTGCGGTGCCCCCCTCCACCATAGTCCTCCTCGATAATATTGTAGCGGTGCTTAGGCGAAGCCCTGCGACGGTAGAACATCAAGATCGTCACCACGCCGTTGTGCTGACGGAACTCTCCCTCGACACTCGGCTGGATCAGAGTTCGAGGGACGTCATCGAGCTGAACATGTGCTAGAACTCGGAGGTGCCGTAGTTTCGGTGCTTGATCGGTCGGGCCGTGAAGACGTACGACTACATCAACCACGTTGTTCTAACGCTTCCGCTTTAGGTTTACGAGGGTACGTGTGTTGGGGAACGTAGTAATTTCAAAAAATTTCCTACATACACGCAAGATCATGGTGATGGCATAGCAACGAGAGGGGAGAGTGTTGTCCACGTACCCTCGTAGACCGTAAGCGGAAGCGTTAGCACAACGCGGTTGATGTAGTCGTACGTCTTCACGATCCGACCGATCCAAGCACCGAATGTACGGCACCTCCGAGTTCAGCACACGTTCAGCTCGATGACGATCCCCGGGCTCCGATCCAGCAAAGCTTCGGGGATGAGTTCCGTCAGCACGACGGTGTGGTGACGATGATGATGCTCTACCGGCGCAGGGCTTCGCCTAAACTCCGCGACGATATGACCGAGGTGGAATATGGTGGAGGGGGGCACCGCACACAGCTAAGGAACGATCTGTAGATCAACTTGTGTGTCTCTGGGGTGCCCCCCGCCCCCGTATATAAAGGAGCAAGGGGGGAGGCTGGCCGGCCCTTGGGGCGCGCCAAGGAGGGGGAAGTCCTCCTCCTAGTGGGAGTAGGACTCCCCTTTCCTAGTCCAACTAGGAAGGAGGAAGGGGGAAGGAAAGAGAGGGAGAGGGATAGAGGGGCCGCGCCCCCCTCCCTTAGTCCAATTCGGACTCCCCATGGGAGGGGGCGCGCCACCTCCTGGGCTGCAGCCCTCTCTCTCCCCTCAGGCCCACTAAGGCCCAATACTTCCCCGGGGGGTTCCGGTAACCCCTCCGGCACTTCGGTTTTCTCCGAAATCACCCGGAACACTTCCGGTGTCCGAAAATAGTCGTCCAATATATCAATCTTTATGTCTCGACCATTTCGAGACTCCTCGTCATGTCCGTGATCACATCCGGGACTTCGAACAAACTTCGGTACATCAAAACTTATAAACTCATAATAAAACTATCATCGAAACGTTAAGCGTGCGGACCCTACGGGTTCGAGAACTATGTAGACATGACCTAGAACTATTCTCGGTCAATAACCAATAGCGGAACCTGGATGCCCATATTGGTTCGTACATATTCTACGAAGATCTTTGTCGGTCAAACCGCATAACAACATACGTTGTTCCCTTTGTCATCGGTATGTTACTTGCCCGAGATTTGATCGTCGGTATCCAATACCTAGTTCAATCTCGTTACCGGCAAGTCTCTTTACTCGTTCCGTAATACATCATCTCATAACTAACTCATTAGTTACAATGCTTGCAAGGCTTAGGTGATGAGTATTACCGAGAGGGCCCAGAGATACCTCTCCGACAATCAGAGTGACAAAACCTAATCTCGAAATACGCCAACTCAACATGTACCTTCGGAGACACCTGTAGTACTCCTTTATAATCACCCAGTTACGTTGTGACGTTTGGTAGTACCCAAAGTGTTCCTCTGGTAAACGGGAGTTTCATAATTCTCATAGTTACAGGAACATGTATAAGTCATGAAGAAAGCAATAGCAGTATATAAACGATCAAGTGCTAGGCTAACGGAATGGGTCATGTCAATCACATCATTCTTCTAATGATGTGATCCCATTAATCAAATGACAACACATGTCTATGGTTAGGAAACATAACCATCTTTGATTAATGAGCTAGTCAAGTAGAGGCATACTAGTGACTATATGTTTGTCTATGTATTCACACATGTATCATGTTTCCGGTTAATACAATTCTAGCATGAATAATAAACATTTATCATGATATGAGGAAATAAATAATAACTTTATTATTGCCTCTAGGGCATATTTCCTTCAGTCTCCCACTTGCACTAGAGTCAATAATCTAGATTACATAGTAATGATTCTAACACCCATGGAGTCTTGGCGTTGATCATGTTTTGCTCGTGAGAGAGGCTTAGTCAACGGGTCTGCAACATTCAGATCCGTATGTATTTTGCAAATCTCTATGTCTCCCACTTGGACTTGGTCCCGAATGGAATTGAAGCATCTCTTGATGTGCTTGGTCCTCTTGTGAAATCTAGATTCCTTTGCCAAAGCAATTGCACCAGTATTGTCACAGAAGATCTTCATTGGTCCCGATGCACTAGGTATGACACCTAGATCGGAAATGAACTCCTTCATCCTGACTCCTTCATTTGCTGCTTCAGAAGCAGCTATGTACTCCGCTTCACATGTAGATCCTACCACGACGCTTTGTTTAGAACTGCACCAACTTACAGCTCCACCGTTTAATAAAAACACGTATCCGGTTTGCGATTTAGAATCGTCCGGATCAGTGTCAAAGTTTGCATCAACATAACCATTTACGACTAGCTCTTTGTCACCTCCATATACGAGAAACATATCCTTAGTCCTTTTCAGGTATTTCAGGATGTTCTTGACCGTTGTCCAGTGATCCACTCCTGGATTACTTTGGTACCTTCCTGCCAAGCTTATTGCTAAGCATACGTCAGGTCTGGTACACAACATTGCATACATGATAGAGCCTATGGCTGAAGCGTAGGGAACATCTTTCATTTTCTCTCTATCTTCTGCTGTGGTCGGGCATTGAGTTTGACTCAACTTCACACCTTGTAGCACAGGCAAGAAACCTTTCTTTGCCTGATCCATTTTGAACTTTTTCAAAATTTTATCAAGGTATGTGCTTTGTGAAAGTCCTATTAAGCGTCTTGATCCATCTCTATAGATCTTGATGCCCAATATGTAAGCAGCTTCACCGAGGTCTTTCATTGAAAAACTTTTATTCAAGTATCCCTTTATGCTATCCAGAAATTCTATATCATTTCCAATTAATAATATGTCATCTACATATAAAATCAGAAATGCTACAAAGCTCCCACTCACTTTCTTGTAAATACAGGCTTCTCCAAAAGTCTGTATAAAACCATATTCTTTGATCACACTATCAAAACATTTATTCCAACTCCGAGATGCTTGCACCAGTCCATAAATGGATCGCTGGAGCTTGCACACTTTGTTAGCACCTTTTGGATCAACAAAACCTTCTGGTTGCATCATATACAAGTCTTCTTCCAGAAATCCATTCAAGAATGCAGTTTTGACATCCATTTGCCAAATTTCATAATCATGAAATGCAGCAATAGCTAACATGATTCGGACAGACTTAAGCATCGCTACGGGTGAGAAAGTCTCATCGTAGTCAACCCCTTGAACTTGTCGAAAACCTTTCGCAACAAGTCGAGCTTTATAGACAGTTACATTACCATCAGCGTCAGTCTTCTTCTTAAAGATCCATTTATTCTCAATGGCTTGCCGATCATCGGGCAAGTCAACCAAAGTCCATACTTTGTTTTCATACATGGATCCCATCTCAGATTTCATGGCCTCTAGCCATTTTGCGGAATCTGGGCTCATCATCGCTTCCTCATAGTTCGTAGGTTCATCATGGTCAAGTAACATGACTTCCAGAATAGGATTACCGTACCACTCTGGTGCGGATCTTACTCTGGTAGACCTACGAGATTCAGTAGAAACTTGATCTGAAGTTTCATGATCAATATCATTAGCTTCCTCACTAGTTGGTGTAGTTGTCACAGGAACCGGTTCTTGTGATGAACTACTTTCCAACAAGGGAGTAGATACAGTTATCTCATTAAGTTCTACTTTCCTCCCACTCACTTCTTTCGAGAGAAACTCCTTCTCTAGAAAGGATCCGATTTTAGCAACGAAAATCTTGCCCTCAGGTCTGTGATAGAAGGTGTACCCAATAGTCTCTTTTGGGTATCCTATGAAGACACATTTCTCCGATTTGGGTTCGAGCTTATCTGTTTGAAGTTTCTTCACATAAGCATCGCAGCCCCAAACTTTAAGAAACGACAACTTTTTGTTTCTTGCCAAACCACAGTTCATAAGGCGTCGTCTCAACGGATTTTGATGGTGCCCTAGTTAACGTGAATGCAGCCGTCTCTAAAGCATAACCCCAAAACGATAGCGGTAAATCAGTAAGAGACATCATAGATCGCACCATATCTAGTAAAGTACGATTACGACGTTCGGACACACCATTTCGTTGTGGTGTTCCGGGTGGCGTGAGTTGCGAAACTATTCCGCATTGTTTCAAGTGTAGACCAAACTCGTAACTCAAATATTCTCCTCCACGATCAGATTGTAGAAACTTTATTTTCTTGTTACGATGATTTTCCACTTCACTCTGAAATTCTTTGAACTTTTCAAATGTTTCAGACTTGTGTTTCATTAAGTAGATATACCCATATCTGCTCAAATCATCTGTGAAGGTGAGAAAATAATGATACCCGCCGCGAGCCTCAACATTCATTGGACCATAAACATCAGTATGTATGATCTCCAACAAATCAGTTGCTCGCTCCATAGTTCCGGAGAACGGCGTTTTAGTCATCTTGCCCATGAGGCACGGTTCGCAAGTACCAAGTGATTCATAATCAAGTGGTTCCAAAAGCCCATCAGTATGGAGTTTCTTCATGCGCTTTACACCGATATGACCTAAACGGCAGTGCCACAAATAAGTTGCACCATCGTTATCAACTCTGCATCTTTTGGTTTCAACACTATGAATATGTGTATCAGTACTATCGAGATTCAATAAAAATAGACCACTCTTCAAGGGTGCATGACCATAAAAGATATTACTCATATAAATATAACAACCATTATTCTCTGGTTTAAATGAATAACCGTCTCGCATCAAACAAGATCCAGATATAATGTTCATGCTCAACGCTCGCACCAAATAACAATTATTTAGGTCTAAAACTAATCCCGATGGTAGATGTAGAGGTAGCGTGCCGACCGCGATCACATCGACTTTGGAACCATTTCCCACGCGCATCGTCACCTTGTCCTTAGCCAATCTTCGCTTAATCCGTAGTCTCTGTTTCGAGTTGCAAATATTAGCAACAGAACCAGTATCAAATACCCAGGTGCTACTGCGAGCATTAGTAAGGTACACATCAATAACATGTATATCACATATACCTTTGTTCACTTTGCCATCCTTCTTATCCGCCAAATACTTGGGGCAGTTCCGCTTCCAGTGTCCAGTCTGCTTGCAGTAGAAGCACTCAGTTTCAGGCTTAGGTCCAGACTTGGATTTCTTCTCTTGAGCAGCAACTTGCTTGCCGTTCTTTTTGAAGTTCCCTTTCTTCTTCCCTTTGCCCTTTTTTTTGAAACTTGTGGTCTTGTTAACCATCAACACTTGATGCTCCTTCTTGATTTCTACCTCCGCAGCCTTTAGCATTGCGAAGAGCTCGGGAATAGTCTTGTTCATCCCTTGCATATTGTAGTTCATCACGAAGCTCTTGTAGCTTGGTGGCAGTGATTGGAGAATTCTGTCAATGACACTATCATCAGGAAGATTAACTCCTAGTTGAATCAAGTGATTATTATACCCAGACATTTTGAGTATGTGTTCACTGAGAGAACTATTCTCCTCCATCTTGCAGCTATAGAACTTATTGGAGACTTCATATCTCTCAATCCGGGCATTTGCTTGAAATATTAACTTCAACTCCTGAAACATCTCATATGCTCCATGACGTTCAAAACGTCGTTGAAGACCCGGTTCTAAGCCGTAAAGCATGGCACACTGAACTATCGAGTAGTCATCAGCTTTGCTCTGCCAGACGTTCTTAACGTCGTCAGTTGCATCAGCAGCAGGCCTGGCACCCAGCGTTGCTTCCAGGACGTAACTTTTCTGTGCAGCAATGAGGATAATCCTCAGGTTACGGACCCAGTCCGTGTAATTGCTACCATCATCTTTCAACTTTGCTTTCTCAAGGAACGCATTAAAATTCAACGGAACAACATCACGAGCCATCTATCTACAAACAAACATAGACAAGCAAAATACTATCAGGTACTAAGTTCATGATAAATTTAAGTTCGATTAATCATATTACTTAAGAACTCCCACTTAGACAGACATCTCTCTAGTCATCTAAGTGATCACGTGATCCAAATCAACTAAACCATGTCCGATCATCACGTGAGAAGGAGTAGTTTCAATGGTGAACATCACTATGTTGATCATATCTACTATATGATTCACGTTCGACCTTTCGGTCTCCGTGTTCCGAGGCCATATCTGTATATGCTAGGCTCGTCAAGTATGACCTGAGTATTCCGCGTGTGCAACTGTTTTGCACCCGTTGTATTTGAACGTAGAGCCTATCACACCCGATCATCACGTGGTGTCTCAGCACGAAGAACTTTCGCAACGGTGCATACTCAGGGAGAACACTTCTTGATTATTAAGTGAGAGATCATCTTAAAATGCTATCGTCAATCAAAGCAAGATAAGATGCATAAAGGATAAACATCACATGAAATCAATATAAGTGATATGATATGGCCATCATCATCTTGTGCTTGTGATCTCCATCTCCGAAGCACCGTCGTGATCACCATCGTCACCGGCGCGACACCTTGATCTCCATCGTAGCATCGTTCTCGTTGCACCGTCTATTGCTTCTACAACTATCGCTACCGCTTAGTGATAAAGTAAAGCAATTACAGGGCATTTGCATTTCATACAATAAAGCGACAACCATATGGCTCCTGCCAGTTGCCGATAACTTCGGTTACAAAACATGATCATCTCATACAATAAAATATAGCATCATGTCTTGACCATATCACATCACAACATGCCCTGCAAAAACAAGTTAGACGTCCTCTATTTTGTTGTTGCAAATTTTTACGTGGCTGCTACGGGCTTAGCAAGAACCGTTCTTACCTACGCATCAAAAACCACAACGATAGTTTGTCAAGTTGGTGCTGTTTTAACCTTCGCAAGGACCGGGCGTAGCCACACTCGATTCAGCTAAAGTGAGAGAGACAGACACCCGCCAGCCTCCTTTAAGCACAAGTGCTCGTAACGGTAAAACCAGTCTCGCGTAAGCATACGCGTAATGTCGGTCCGGGCCGCTTCATCTCACAATACCGCCGAACCAAAGTATGACATGCTGGTAAGCAGTATGACTTGTATCGCCCACAACTCACTTGTGTTCTACTCGTGCATATAACATCAACGCATAAAACCTAGGCTCGGATGCCACTGTTGGGGAACATAGTAATTTCAAAGAAATTCCTACGTACACGCAAGATCATGGTGATGGCATAGCAACAAGAGGGGAGAGTGTTGTCCACGTACCCTCGTAGACCGTAAGCGGAAGCGTTAGCACAACGCGGTTGATGTAGTCGTACGTCTTCAAGATCCGACCGATCCAAGCACCGATCGTACGGCACCTCCGAGTTCAGCACATGTTCAGCTCGATGACGATCCCCGGGCTCCGATCCAGCAAAGCTTCGGGGATGAGTTCCGTCAGCACGACGGCGTGGTGACGATGATGATGCTCTACCAGGGCAGGGCTTCGCCTAAACTCCGCGACGATATGACCGAGGTGGAATATGGTGGAGGGGGGCACCGCACACGGCTAAGCAACGATCTGTAGATCAACTTGTGTGTCTCTGGGG
>NC_041389.1:444751067-444784256 GCF_002162155.2 Triticum dicoccoides | reverse complement strand
ATAAAGGAGCAAGGGGGGAGGCCGGCCGGCCCTTGGGGCGCACCAAGGAGGGGGAAGTCCTCCTAGTGGGAGTAGGACTTCCCTTTCCTAGTCCAACTAGGAAGGAGGAAGGGGGAAGGAAAGAGAGGGAGAGGGAGAGGGAAAGAAGGGCCGCGCCCCCCTCCCTTAGTCCAATTTGGACTCCCCATGGGAGGGGGCGCGCCACCTCCTGGGCTGCAGCCCTCTCTCTTCCCTCAGGCCCACTAAGGCCCAATACTTCCCCGGGGGGTTCCGGTAACCCCTCCGGCACTCCGGTTTTCTCCGAAATCACCCGGAACACTTTCGGTGTCCGAATATAGTTGTCCAATATATCAATCTTTATGTCTCGACCATTTTGAGACTCCTTGTCATGTCCGTGATCACATCCGGGACTCCGAACAAACTTCGGTACATCAAAACTTATAAACTCATAATAAAACTGTCATCGAAACGTTAAGCGTGCGGGCCCTACGGGTTCGAGAACTATGTAGACATGACCTAGAACTATTCTCGGTCAATAACCAATAGCGGAACCTGGATGCCCATATTTGTTCCTACATATTCTACGAAGATCTTTATCGGTCAAACCGCATAACAACATACGTTGTTCCCTTTGTCATCGGTATGTTACTTGCCCGAGATTTGATCGCAGGTATCCAATACCTAGTTCAATATCGTTACCGGCAAGTCTCTTTACTCGTTCCGTAATACATCATCTCATAACTAACTCATTAGTTACAATGGTTGCAAGGCTTAGGTGATGAGTATTACCGAGAGGGCCCAGAGATACCTCTCCGACAATCGGAGTGACAAAAACTAATCTCGAAATACACCAACTCAACATGTACCTTCGGAGACACCTGTAGCACTCCTTTATAATCACCCAGTTATGTTGTGATGTTTGGTAGTACCCAAAGTGTTCCTCTGGTAAACGGGAGTTGCATAATTCTCATAGTTACAGGAACATGTATAAGTCATGAAGAAAGCAATAGCAGTATACTAAACGATCAAGTGCTAGGCTAACGGAATGGGTCATGTCAATCACATCATTCTTCTAATGATGTGATCCCATTAATCAAATGACAACACATGTCTATGGTTAGGAAACATAACCATCTTTGATTAATGAGCTAGTCAAGTAGAGGCATACTAGTGACTATATGTTTGTCTATGTATTCACACTGTATCATGTTTCCGGTTAATACAATTCTAGCATGAATAATAAACATTTATCATGATATGAGGAAATAAATAATAACTTTATTATTGCCTCTAGGGCATATTTCCTTCAACGTGGACAACACTCTCCCCTCTCGTTGCTATGCATCACCATGATCTTGCGTGTGCGTAGGAATTTTTTTGAAATTACTACGTTCCCCAACCGGAACATATGCTATTCCAATGGAAGGAGTAATTTGTTTTCCTATTTGTGCAATTCCAATCAGACAGGAGGGACAAAACCTTTAGTTACCTAGAAGGGATAAGATATTCATCCATTTGAATTATCAAGTATACTTAAACTTTTTTTATTGCCAGGTAGCTGTGTGGAGGACACAACCAGGAAAATACTATGGTCTCCGAGCTAAAATAGGTGTCTGGGCTCACCCGAATCAAAAACATTCTCAAGAATCCGGAGCATCCATATCTGTTGGTGGAAAATTTGGACCAATGTTGTTAAGCCAAGTTGAAGCAGGGTTTCATGTAAAATCTAAAACGAACTAACCACATAAATGTACATGCTGCTTCGAAATGTCGAGTTTTCTAATTTTGTTTTTTCACTCAGGTTTTTCCTGACCTGTATAACAACAGTGATGTTCGCTTCTTTACGTTTTGGACTGTAAGTGCAAACCATTTTGTTATCATTGTGCAAGTCTTTTAAAAAAAATCAAGGACACTAAAACTCATAACAACCTCTTTTTTACCATTACTTAGAGGGATGGATATAGATCAACAGGATGCTATAACCTAAAATGCAGCAGATTCATTCCTGCTAAAGGAGCTGCACTTGTTCCGGGTCAAGCAGTTGGTCCTCCCTCAACATATGATGGAGAAGATCACCACATCACAATTAGCCTACACACGGTATGCCTCAAATTGGTTTCAGAAAGTTTTGATATAATTAAGAAGTTTGCTATTATCAATCATGCCTTATAATCTTGAGGAAACCATGGAAATATCAAAATAATGTATAAATTTTGGAAGAGAAAGGAATGAAAAATCCAGTTCAAGCTAGGCACATATTAATATCACATATGAATAAAAATAGCATGATCCTACCCCCATTATATATGTTAGTAGGATCAATATATATTTGTGGTCCAATTAGCAATGTAATGCAAATTAAAATTACACATTGCATCTGGATCTTTAGGATTTTCTATTTGCAATGGGTTGAAAGGGAGACCCTACCTTTAACTTCCATTGAAGTATGTAAGAAACTGTTGGGGAACGTAGCAGAAATTCAAAATTTTCCTACATGTCACCAAGATCTATCTATGGAGAGACTAGCAACGAGGGGAAGGAGAGTGCATCTACATACCCTTGTAGATCGCTAAGCGGAAGCGTTCAAGTGAACGGGGTTGATGGAGTCGTACTCGTCGTGATTCAGATCACCGATGATCCTAGTGCCGAACGGACGGCACCTCCGCGTTCAACACACGTACAGCTCGACGATGTCTCCCACGCCTTGATCCAGCAAGGAGAGAGGGAGAGGTTGAGGAAGACTCCATCCAGCAGCAGCACAATGGCGTGGTGGTGATGGAGGAGCGTGGCAATCCTGCAGGGCTTCGCCAAGCACCTACGGGAGAGGAGGAGGTGTCACGGGAGGGAGGGAGGCGCCAAGGGCTCAGGTATGGATGCCCTCCCTCCCCTCCACTATATATAGGGGCAAGGGAGAGGGGGGAGGCACAGCCTTGCCCCTTCCTCCAAGGAAGGGGTGCGGCTAAGAGGGGGGGAGGAGTCCATCCTCCCCAAGGCACCTCGGAGGTGCCTTCCCCCTTTAGGACTCTCCCCTTTTCCTCCACTCTTGGCGCATGGGCCTCTAGGGGCTGGTGCCCTTGGCCCATGTAGGCCAAGGCGCACCCCCTACAGCCCATGTGGCCCCCCGGGGCAGGTGGCCCCACCCGGTGGGCCCCCGGGACCCTTCCGGTGGTCCCGGTACAATACCGATGATCCCGAAAGTTGTCCCGATGGCCGAAACAGGACTTCCTATATATAAATATTTACCTCCGGACCATTCCAGAACTCCTCGTGACGTCCGGGATCTCATCCGGGACTCCGAACAACATTCGGTAACCACATACAACCTTCCTTTATAACCCTAGCGTCATCAAACCTTAAGTGTGTAGACCCTACGGGTTCGGGAGACATGCAGACATGACCGAGATGTTCTCCGGTCAATAACCAACAGCGGGATCTGGATACCCATGTTCGCTCCCACATGTTCCACGATGATCTCATCGGATGAACCACGATGTCAAGGACTCAATCGATCCCGTATACAATTCCCTTTGTCTAGCGGTATGGTACTTGCCCGAGATTCGATCGTCGGTATACCGATACCTTGTTCAATCTCGTTACCGGCAAGTCTCTTTACTCGTTCCGTAACACATCATCCCGTGATCAACCCCTTGGTCACATTGTGCACATTATGATGACGTCCTACCGAGTGGGCCCAGAGACACCTCTCCGTTTACACGGAGTGACAAATCCCAATCTCGATTCGTGCCAACCCAACAGACACTTTCAGAGATACCCGTAGTGTACCTTTATAGCCACCCAGTTACGTTGTGACGTTGGGCACACCCAAAGCACTCCTACGGTATCCGGGAGTTTCACAATCTCATGGTCTAAGGAAATGATACTTGACATTAGAAAAGCTTTAGCATACGAACTACATGATCTTGTGCTAGGCTTAGGATTGGGTCTTGTCCATCACATCATTCTCCTAATGATGTGATCCCGTTATCAACGACATCCAATGTCCATGGTCAGGAAACCATAACCATCTATTGATTAACGAGCTAGTCAACTAGAGGCTTACTAGGGACATGGTGTTGTCTATGTATCCACACATGTATCTGAGTTTCCTATCAATACAATTCTAGCATGGATAATAAACGATTATCATGAACAAGGAAATATAATAATAATCAATTTATTATTGCCTCTAGGGCATATTTCCAACAGTCTCCCACTTGCACTAGAGTCAATAATCTAGTTCACATCGATATGTGATTAACACTCAAGGTCACATCCCCATGTGACTAACACCCAAAGAGTTTACTAGAGTCAATAATCTAGTTCACATTTACCATGTGCTTAACACTCGATGAGTTCTGGGTTTGATCATGTTATGCTTGTGAGAGAGGTTATAGTCAACGGGTCTGAACCTTTCAGATCCGTGTGTGCTTTACAAATCTCTATGTCATCTCCTAGATGCAGCTACCACGTTCTATTTGGAGCTATTCCAAATAACTGTTCTACTTGGAGCTATTCTAAATTGTTGCTCCATTATACGTATCCGGTATCTCTACTCAGAGCTATCCGGATAGGTGTTAAGCTTGCATCGACGTAACCCTTTACGACGAACTCTTTTACCACCTCCATAATTGAGAAAATTCCTTAGTCCACTAGTTACTAAGGATAACTTTGACCGCTGTCCTGTGATCCATTCTTGGATCACTCTTGTACCCCTTGACTGACTCATGGTAAAGCACACTTCAGGTGCGGTACACAACATAGCATATTGTAGAGCCTATGTCTTAAGCATAGGGGACGACCTTCGTTCCTTTCTCTCTATTCTGCCATGGTCGAGCTTTAAGTCTTAACTTCATACCTTACAACTCAGGCAAGAACTCCTTCTTTGACTGATCCATCTTGAACACCTTCAAGATCACGTCAAGGCATGTGCTCATTTGAAAGTACTATTAAGTGTTTTGATCTATCCTTATAGATCTTGATGCTCAATGTTCAAGTAGCTTAATCCAGGTTTTCCATTGAAAACACTTTCCAAATAACCCTATATGCTTTCCAGAAATTCTACGTCATTTCTGATCATTAATATGTCAACAACATATACTCATCAGAAATTCTATAGTGCTCCCACTCACTTCTTTGGAAATACAAGTTTCTCATAAACTTTGTATACACCCAAAATCTTTGATCATCATCAAAGCATACATTCCAACTCCGAGATGCTCACTCCAGTCCTCAGAAGGATTGCTGGAGCTTTGCATACTTATTAGCATATTTCAGGATAGACAAAACCTTCCGGTTGTATCACATACAACCTTTCCTCAAGAATCGTCGAGGAAACAATGTTTTGACATCCTATCTGCAAGATTTCATAAATAATGCAGTAATTGCTAGTATAATTCCAACAGACTCTTAGCATCGCTACGAGTGAGAAAGTCTCATCGTAGTCAACTCCTTGAACTTGTCGAAAAACATCTTAACGACAAGTCGAGCTTTCTCAATGGTGACACTTACCATCATTGTCTGTCTTCCTTTCAAAATCCATCTACACTCAACAGCCTTACGACCATCGAGTTGTTCTGCCAAAGTCTAAACTTTGTTTTCATACATGGATCCTATCTCGGATTTTATGGTTTCTAACCATTTGTCGGAATTTGGGCCCACCATCGCTTCTCCATAGCTCGTAGGTTCATTGTTGTCTAGCAACATGACCTTCAAGACAGGATTACTGTACCACTCTGAAGTAGTACGTATCCTTGTCACCCTACGAGGTTCGGTAGTGACTTGATCCGAAACTTCATGATCACTATCATAAGCTTCCACTTCAATTGGTGTAGGTGCCACAGGAACAACTTCCTGTGCCCTGCTACACACTTGTTGAAGTGACGGTTCAATAACCTCATCAAGTCTCCACCATCCTCCCACTCAATTCTTTCGAGAGAAACCTTTCCTCGAAAAAGGACCCGATTCAAGAAACAATCCCTATTGCTTTCGGATCTGAATTAGGAGGTATACTCAACTGTTTTTGGGTGTCCTATGAAGATGCATTTTATCTGCTTTGGGTTCGAGCTTATCAACCTGAAACCTTTTCACATAAGCGTCGCAGCCCCAAACTTTCAAGAAACGGCAACTTAGGTTTCTCCAAACCATAGTTCATACGGTGTCGTCTCAACGAAATTATGTGGTGCCCTATTTAAAGTGAATGTGGTTGTCTCTAATGCCTAACCCATGAACGATAGTGGTAACTCGATAAGAGACATCATGGTATGCACCATATCCAATAGGGTGCAACTATGACGTTTGGACACACCATCACACTATGGTGTTCCAGGCTGTATCAGTTGTGAAACAATTTCCACAATGTCTTAATTCTGTGTCAAACTCGTGATTCAGATATTCATCTCTATGATCATATCATAGATCTTTTATCCTCTTGTCACGACGATCTTTCAACTTCACACTGAAATTACTTGAACCTTTCAATAATTCAGACTCGTGATTCATCAAGTAAATATACTCAACATCTACTCGAATCATCTGTGAAGTAAGAACATAACGATATTCACTGCATGCCTCAGCACTCATTGGACTGCACACATCAAAATGTGTTACTTCCAACAAGTTGCTATCTTGTTCCATCTTACTGAAAACGAGACTTTTCAGTCATCTTGCCCATGTGGTATGATTTGCATGTCCCAAGTGATTCAAAATCAAGTGAGTCAAAACGGTCCATTTGCATGGAGTTTCTTCATGCATATACACCAATAGACATGGTTCGCATGTCTCAAACTTTTCAAAAACGAGTGAGCCCAAAGATCCATCAATATGGAGCTTCTTCATGCGTTTTATACCGATATGACTTACGTGGCAGTGCCACAAGTAGGTGGTACTATCATTACTATCTTTTGGCATGAACATGTGTATCACTACGATCGAGATTTAATAAACCATTCATTTTAGGTGTAAGACCATTGAAGGTATTATTCAAATAAACAGAGTAACCATTATTCTCCTTAAATGAATAACCGTATTGCGATAGACGTAATCCAATCATGTCTATGCTCAACGCAAACACCAAATAACAATTATTTAGGTTTAACACCAATCTCTTTGGTAGAGGGAGCGTGCGATGCTTGATCATATCAAGCTTGGAAAAACTTCCAACACATATCGTTAGCTCACCTTTAGCTAGTCTCCGTTTATTCCGTAGCCTTTTGTTTCGAGTTACTAACACTTAGCAACCGAACCGGTATCTTATACCCTGGTGCTACTAGGAGTACTAGTAAAGTACACATTAACATAATGTATATCCAATATACTTCTATCGACCTTGCCAGCCTTCTTATCTACCAAGTATCTAGGGTAATTCTGCTCTAGTGGTTGTTCCCCTTATTACAGAAGCACTTAGTCTCGGGTTTGGGTTTTACCTTGGATTTCTTCACTAGAGCAGCAGCTGATTTGCCGTTTCATGAAGTATCCCTTCTTGCCCTTGCCCTTCTTGAAACTAGTGGTTTCACCAACCATCAACAATTGATGCTCCTTCTTGATTTCTACTTTCGCGGTGTCAAACATCGCGAATACCTCAAGGATCATCATATCTATCCCTGATATGTTATAGTTCATCACGAAGCTCTAACAGCTTGGTGGCAATGACTTTGGAGAACCATCACTGTCTTATCTGGAAGATCAACTCCCACTCGATTCAAATGATTGTTGTACTCAGACAATCTGAGCACAAGCTCAACAATTGAGCTTTTCTCCTTAGTTTGCAGGTTAAGAAAGTCATCGGAGGTCTTATACCTCTTGACATAGGCACGAGCCTGAAATCCCAATTTCAGCCCTCAAAACATCTCATATGTTTCGTGACGTTTCAAAAATGTCTTTGGTGCCTCAACTCTAAACCGTTTAACTGAACTATCACGTAGTTATCAAAACGTGTATGTCAGATGTTCGCAACAACCACAGACAACGTTCGAGGTTCAGCACACTGAGCGGTGCATTAAGGACATAAGCCTTCTATGAAGCAATGAGGACAATCCTCAGTTTACGGACCTAGTCCGCATAATTGCTACTATCAACTTTCAACTAATTTTTCTCTAGGAACATATCTAAAGAGTAGAACTATAGCGTGAGCTACGACATAATTTGCAAAATCCTTTTGACTATGTTCAGGATAATTAAGTTCATCTTATGAACTCCCACTCAGATAGACATCCCTCTAGTCATCTAAGTGATTACATGATCCGAGTCAAACTAGGCCGTGTCCGATCATCACGTGAGACGGACTAGTCATCATCGGTGAACATCTTCATGTTGATCGTATCTTCTATACGACTCATGCTCGACCTTTCGGTCTCCGTGTTCCGAGGCCATGTCTGTACATGCTAGGCTCGTCAAGTTAACCCTAAGTGTTTCGCGTGTGTAAATCTGTCTTACACCCGTTGTATGTGAACGTTAGAATCTAACACCCGATCATCACGTGGTGCTTCGAAACACGAACTGTCGCAACGGTGCACAGTTAGGGGAGAACACTTCTTGAAATTGTTGTAAGGGATCATCTTATTTACTACCGTCGTTCTAAGCAAATAAGATGTATAAACATGATAAACATCACATGCAATCAAATAATGACATGATATGGCCATCATCACTTTGCTCCTTTTGATCTCCATCTTCGGGGCTCCATGATCATCATCGTCACCGGCATGACACCATGATCTCCATCATCATGATCTCCATCATCGTGTCTTCATGAAGTTGCCTCGCCAACTATTACTTCTACTACTATGGCTAACGGTTAGCAATAAAGTAAAGTAATTACATGACGTTTAAGTTGACACGCAGGTCACAAATAAATAAAGACAACTCCTATGGCTCCTGCCGGTTGTCATACTCATCGACATGCAAGTCGTGATTCCTATTACAAGAACATGATCAATCTCATACATCACATATATCATTCATCACATCCTTTTGGCCATATCACATCACATAGCATACCCTACAAAAACAAGTTAGACGTCCTCTAATTGTTGTTTGCATGTTTTACGTGGCTGCTATGGGTTTCTAGCAAGAACGTTTCTTATCTACGCATGAACCACAACGTGATATGCCAATTGCTATTTACCCTTCATAAGGACCCTTTTCATCGAATCCGATCCGACTAAAGTGGGAGAGACAGACACCCGCCAGCCACCTTATGCAACTAGTGCATGTTTGTCGGTGGAACCGGTCTCACGTAAGCGTACGTGTAAGGTTGGTCCGGGCCGCTTCATCCCACGATGCCGCCGAATCAAGATAAGACTAGTAACGGCAAGCATATTGAACAATATCGACGCCCACAACTACTTTGTGTTCTACTCGTGCAAAGAATCTACGCAATAGACCTAGCTCATGATGCCACTGTTGGGGAACGTAGCAGAAATTCAAAATTTTCCTACGTGTCACCAAGATCTATCTATGGAGAGACTAGCAACGAGGGGAAGGAGAGTGCATCTACATACCCTTGTAGATCGCTAAGCGGAAGCGTTCAAGTGAACGGGGTTGATGGAGTCGTACTCATCGTGATTCAGATCACCGATGATCCTAGTGCCGAACGGACGGCACCTCCGCGTTCAACACACGTACAGCTCGACGATGTCTCCCACGCCTTGATCCAGCAAGGAGAGAGGGAGAGGTTGAGGAAGACTCCATCCAGCAGCAGCACAACGGCGTGGTGGTGATGGAGGAGCGTGGCAATCCTGCAGGGCTTCGCCAAGCACCTACGGAAGAGGAGGAGGTGTCACGGGAGGGAGGGAGGCGCCAAGGGCTCAGGTATGGATGCCCTCCCTCCCCTCCACTATATATAGGGGCAAGGGAGAGGGGGGAGGCGCAGCCTTGCCCCTTCCTCCAAGGAAGGGGTGCGGCTAAGAGGGGGGGAGGAGTCCATCCTCCCCAAGGCACCTCGGAGGTGCCTTCCCCCTTTAGGACTCACCCCTTTTCCTCCACTCTTGGCGCATGGGCCTCTAGGGGCTGGTGCCCTTGGCCCATGTAGGCCAAGGCGCACCCCCTACAGCCCATGTGGCCCCCCGGGGCAGGTGGCCCCACCCGGTGGGCCCCCGGGACCCTTCCGGTGGTCCCGGTACAATACCGATGATCCCGAAACTTGTCCCGATGGCCGAAACATGACTTCCTATATATAAATCTTTACCTCCGGACCATTCCGGAACTCCTCGTGACGTCCGGGATCTCATCCGGGACTCCGAACAACATTAGGTAACCACATACAACTTTCCTTTATAACCCTAGCGTCATCGAACCTTAAGTGTGTAGACCCTACGGGTTCGGGAGACATGCAGACATGACCGAGATGTTCTCCGGTCAATAACCAACAGCGGGATCTGGATACCCATGTTCGCTCCCACATGTTCCACGATGATCTCATCGGATGAACCACGATGTCAAGGACTCAATCGATCCCGTATACAATTCCCTTTGTCTAGCGGTATGGTACTTGCCCGAGATTCGATCGTCGGTATACCGATACCTTGTTCAATCTCGTTACCGGCAAGTCTCTTTACTCGTTCCGTAACACATCATCCCGTGATCAACCCCTTGGTCACATTGTGCACATTATGATGATGTCCTACCGAGTGGGCCCAGAGACACCTCTCCGTTTACACGGAGTGACAAATCCCAATCTCGATTCGTGCCAACCCAACAGACACTTTCAGAGATACCCGTAGTGTACCTTTATAGCCACCCAGTTACGTTGTGACGTTTGGCACACCCAAAGCACTCCTACGGTATCCGGGAGTTGCACAATCTCATGGTCTAAGGAAATGATACTTGACATTAGAAAAGCTTTAGCATACGAACTACATGATCTTGTGCTAGGCTTAGGATTGGGTCTTGTCCATCACATCATTCTCCTAATGATGTGATCCCGTTATCAACGACATCCAATGTCCATGGTCAGGAAACCGTAACCATCTATTGATTAACGAGCTAGTCAACTAGAGGCTTACTAGGGACATGGTGTTGTCTATGTATCCACACATGTATCTGAGTTTCCTATCAATACAATTCTAGCATGGATAATAAACGATTATCATGAACAAGGAAATATAATAATAATCAATTTATTATTGCCTCTAGGGCATATTTCCAACAGAAACAACGTAAGAATATATAGAAAAGCTACATACTTTATGGTCTTTGAGCATAATGGACGATTTTAGGATGTACCCATATCTGTAGTGTATTTATTCTAGGACAATCTCTATCATCTTCACCATTACCATGTTAACCGCTATCTTTGTACCAAAAGTATTTCAAATTGTCCACATAAGGTGGATGCTGTGACTAATCCTCCGTTGCGACATGAATCTTAATATGAAAACCCAAGAATTGACCCATGCATATGTGTAAGCCATTTGCTAGTAATTGATTTTGTTTATCTTTTGTATTGAAATTATAGGATCCTAATACAGGAAACTGGCATTATACCGGGACGACCTAGAGAGGCCTTCTTTCCTAGGGCATTTTCCTAAAGATATTTTCCCGGAGTTGAATGGTGTTGCACCCCAAGTATTATTTGCTGGGTTTGCGACTTATCCAAGGAATGACAGAGGGCCGGCGATGGGCAGCGGGCATTTTCCCGTGGAAGGTGAAAGAAAAGCAGCATACTTTAAGAACATAAAGATATTCGACTCAAATGCTAGTGCTCATGATCCCATTCCAAGCATCATGGTCCCTTTGATGAATAGGCCAGACTGCTACAAGTTGGGCGACATTCCTCTTGGAGTAAAGGATAGTTATTTGTTCTATTATGGTGGGCCTGAAAGTTGTCATGGTTGATAACTAACAAATGCTTTCGGTTGCAAGTCTATACCTTTTTTTTTTACTAATAAAGCAAGGTGTGTTTTGCTAATTTTTTCATCCGTTCATCTATATTATATTTTTAAAATATGTACTTAACTAAATTTTTGAAAAAATATGCAAAGTAATTATTATATTATATATATTAGAATATTTGCAACTAAAATAAGAGTGAAAACTGAAATCAGAAAACAACAACAATAATTGAAAAAAAGGGAACAAACTTGCGCTTAATGCCCCATGGGCGTTTGAGGCGAGCACTCCTGCCGTATCGCGTGAAAAACACACAAAAGGAAAATTCACGGCAGCTCGGAATCGAACCCTGGACCACCGCGGCGGTGGTTGTCGCAACGATAGCCAATAGACCAAACGAGACCTGGAACATAATAGCAGCGCACATAGCAGCGCACAAATTTAAGAACTATCATCTCGTATAGACATGCTGCAGGTGAGTAAAATCGAACTGCAGCAATACTGTAGCTATTGTGTTTTCGTTACAAATGTACATATTTCAAATTTCAAAAATGTTTTTTCAAAGCACGAACACTTTTAAAAAACATATGAAAATGGTTCAAAAACCGAATGTTTTTTCGATAACACGAACATTTTTTTAAAAATTGTAACATTTTTTATTGTTGCGAACATTTTTGTCAATTTTTTTGCACATTTTGAAAAATTGCAAACATTGTTCTGTAAGTGTGATTTTTTTAGAAATAAGAACAATTTTTCAAATGCTAAACATTATCTTGGAAAACATGAACAATTTCTAAAATTTAGGAGCATTTTTGAAACACAAATATTTTTTGAAAATCAGACAAATTTCAACTTTACAAACACTTTGAAAACGCAAATTTTTTTAAAATTTGTGACATTTATTGAAAACGTGAATATTTTTCCAAAATTTTGAACATTTTTGATAACACGGATACTTCTTGAAAGTTGTGAACATTGTTTTCAAACATGAACATTTTCTAAAACCTAGAACATATTTTCAAATTTACAAACAATTTTGAGTTCTAAACATTATTTAAATTTTCCAATTTTTGAAAAAGGAAACAGAAAAAGAAAAGAAAAGAAGAAAGAAAAAGAAAAGATAAAAACAAAAATGAAAATTTTAAAAAGAATCAGAAAGGAAAAAACCAAAGAGAAAAAGCCTAAAAGAAAACAAGCCACAAAAAAATTGATCAGGAGAACCTTCTAGAATGTTCCCAAAACCTAGAGAAAACCACCCATTTATATCATATTGCATAAGTTTATCCCTCTACATCATGTCATCTTTCTTAATGCGTTACTCTGTTCTTTATGAACTTAATACTCTAGATGCTTGTTGGATGGCGGTCGATGTGTGGAGTAATAGTAGTAGATGCAGGCAGGAGTCGGTCTACTTGTCACGGACGTGATGCCTATATACATGATCATGCCTAGATAATCTCATAATTATTCGCTTTTCTATCAATTGTTCGACAGTAATTTGTTCACCCACCGTAATACTTATGCTATCTTGAGAGAAGCCACTAGTGAAACATATGGCCCCCGGGTCTATCTTTTATCATATAAGCTTTTAATTTACTTTTATTTGCATCCTTACTTTTCCAATCTATATCATAAAAATACTAAAAATATATTTATCTTATCATATTATCTCTATCAGATCTCACTTTCGCAAGTGGCTCTGAAGGGATTGACAATCCCTTTATTGCGTTGGTTGCGAGTTCTTGTTTGTTTGTGTAGGTGCGTGGGACTTTTGAGGAGCCTCCTACTGGATTGATACCTTGGTTCTCAAAAACTAAGGGAAATACTTACGCTACTATTGCTGCATTACCCTTTCCTCTTCAAGGAAAACCAACGCAAGCTCAAGACGTAGCAGTACCAAGACGAGACAACTTGGTCATGTGAAGGCATACACAATGTGCAACACCAACATTTTTGACATCCTCATAAAGGTGAAGTCCTTTCCTTTGAGCCATCCTCAAATACGCACATTGGATGGGTCATTCTTTCATTGTTGTCTCCTTCTTGTTGTCTATATGACACATCTCGCAAACAGAGGAGCGACATTGGAGATGGACCCCTTGGACCTTCAAGTTGAGGAGCGTTCGGACTTATTGGATGCACCTTCGAACCTCCACTCATGCCACGACATCGAGCAGTGGTAAATCGACACTCCTTTGATACATTGCACCAACACCACCATATTTGTTGATTGTGCTCACACATGTCATGCTCGATGGACATATCATACTCACCACAAGTTTGCACCCCATGCATGGATTGACTCACATTATAATTGCCTTGTGCATCTTGTATTCCCATGTCATCCATGATATATGAGCTTGTGCATTTCCTTAGCAAATTTCTTGTGATCTACCTTGATGGCATATTCATACATCATGATCATATTGATCACCATAAATTGCACGATAACATACACATATTGAGCATCCATTTCCATGTTCATGCTCTTGATAAACCATCACACTATGACATGATTTTGCACAATGGTAGATTTTGTAGCTTTGTGCACCATGAAAACTACCACAACTTTGTGTGCACGACAGATGAATTTTGTTCTCATGAATGCTTTACATATCATTTTACATCTTTTGGATAAGCATCATGTGTCTTGCCATGCACAATCTTGTCGCACAGACTCATACTTACGTGATGGACACTTTGTGTGTGCTAACCATTTTATTTCCGAGTGTCGTTTGTGTTTGCTCTTTTTGCATGTATACCACTCCGGCGACACCTTGGAGTACTTGGATTGCACAATGTATTCAACTCCATCCAACTACAAGTCCATCCACGACAACCTTTTCCATGGTGATGAGGATTACAATCAGAGGTCGGATCTTTCCCAAGGGGGGGGGGGGAGATGATGCGGAGCATCCCACGTTCATCCCCATGTACACTTAGACTACTCTCCAAGACCCAAGAGGACATATGACGAGACCTCGAACATACGCCATTGGACACAAGGTGAACTCACTCCTCTTTGAACCGTCACTTTCCACATGTGAGACATGACTACTACCTCATGCATGGACCTTGCATATACCCAGGTACATCTGAGATGACCATGGAGAATAAAAGGACCAAGGCCAAGCATGGAAGAGGAGAAGGAAGAAGAAGAATGGAGCAAGACAGGACTTGCCCGGATCATCTGGACCCCCAGCCGGACAATCCGGACCAAGCCCGAATGATCTAGACTCACGCCCGGACGATCCGGGTAATGTGCCCGAAGACACCCGAAGCCTGCTCGACGAAGCCGGATCATCCGGATGGCCGCCCCGATCATCCGGACCCCCGACAGCCGGATCATCTAGGACACCATCCGGAACATCCAGACCATGCATGCGCGCATGACTTGGGCCGAGGCCCGTGTACCCCTTCGCCCCTCACTTACGCCTTCATGGCCTAGACTATATACTCCTCCCCCTCCTCCATTTGAGGGTTAGCATTGGTTTAGCTCATTTGTGAGATAGAGCTTTGCTCATCCATCCAGATGTACTCCATCGAGAGAGACCGCGGCCTCTTCGGAGAAGATCCACCCTGGATTCAAGACCCCTTCACGGGAAGATCCCTCACGGATTCAAGACCTCCTCACAGAGATGAACTTGCTACTTGTATCGTCCTTTGTTGGATTTGGATCGTGTATCCCTTTGTGTTATAGCACATGTGTGACCATATATTGTTGATTTGAGTGTTCCCTCTTGTTTCCCCTCATGATTTCCCTCGTGTTTTCCCTCGTGTTCTTCATGTTCTTCGTAGGATCCCCACAAATCATGAAATATCAGGAATCTAGGGTTCTATGCTACATCACCTGGCCCACTAGATGTCTTCTGGCCCAAAAAAAATTCTCAAAAAGTTTCGCCGCATTTGGACTCCGTTTGATATTGATTTCCTGCAATGTAAAAAACATGCAGAAAACAGCAACTGGCACTGGGCACTATGTCAATAGGTTAGTACCAAAAAATGATATAAAATGACTATAAAATGATTGTAAAACATCCAAGAATGATAATATAACAACATGGAACAATCAAAAATAATAGATACGTCGGAGACGTATCAATCATAACCCCTCTTTCTTCGTGCTTGGTCCAAACATTATAGTGTGGCATGAAACCCTTCTCAAGCAGGTGGATGTGAAGGGTTTTCGCGTCAGAGTAAGACTTCGTATTCCCACAGATAGGGCATGGACAACACATAAAACCATTCCGCTTGTTTGCCTTAGCCACTTCAAGAAAATTGTGCACGCCCTTAATGTACTCGGAGGTGCGTCTGTTACCGTACATCCATTGCTGGTTCATCTATGTGTATTATATATAATTAAGTGTGGCAAAAACCATTACAAAACATATTGAATAGAGAAGTGACCAAATTAATAGAAGTTCATCATCAGATTAAAACCAAAGTACAGTAGTGATCAAATGTTATTACTGAAAAAATAAATACATAAAGTTCATACATAGTTCTCATTGAACAACATATAGCTCTCTAGAGCATATATTTAAACCATACATTAAAACTATGTAAAACATTTCAATTAAACAACAAATGCGATCATAATCGCAACTAAGGTAACAATTGATCCAACGGCATAATGATACCAAGCCTCAGTATGAATGGCATATTTTTTAATCTTCCGAATCTTCAAGCGCACTTTATCCATCTTGATCTTGTGATCATCGACGATATCCGCAACATGCAAATCCAATGCATCTCCTCCTCCTCAATTCTTTACAATCTTTTCTTCAAGTAATCGTTTTTTTTTCAACTAAATTTAACCTCTCGACAAGAGGGTCTGTTGGAATTTCCGGTTCACATACCTCCTAGATAAAACATCTATGTCACGTTGGTTGGCATAATTGTCATAAACACTAAATGAAACAAATAGTTATAAAAGATAATATATACCACACCCTAATCATAGACAGGACGAGGGCACACGGGGGTGGATACCAAAACCATCACACTATATAATAACAAACAACAATAAAAGTAAGAAAATTATACAAGTATCTACCTAAATCATGCAAATGAGAACTTTTTCTTTTAGAAAGAAGATAAGAACAAGAGGATCACCACGGTGGTTCCGGCGACGAGATCGGTGCGGGCGATCAACGACGATGAGGACGGGGCCGGGACAGGATGGACCGCCGAACCTAGACAAATATTGAGAAAAATGGAGTTTGGACAAGGAGCTTCGAGAGGAGAAAGATTAAGTGTGGCTCGGGCATTTCATCGAACACCTCATGTGCATAGGAGGTGAGCTAGAGCACCACAAAGCTCTCCCACGGCCGGCCAAATAAAATAGAGCAGTGCACTGCTCTGTTCGTGGGCAGGGGGTATATATAGGCCTCTCTTTAGTCCTGGTTGGTGGCTGATGTCTGCTACACAACCTTCTTCTTGTAGACTTTGTTGGGCCTCCAAGTGCAGAGATTTGTAGGACAGTAGCAAATTTCCCTCAAGTGGATGACCTATCAATCTGTGGGAGGCGTAGGATGAAGATGGTCTCTCTCAAACAACCCTGCAACCAAATAACAAAGAATCTCTTGTGTCCCCAACACACCCTATACAATGGTAAATTATATAGGTGCACTAGTTCGGCGAAGAGATGGTGATACAAGTGCAATATAGATGGTAGATATAGGTTTTTGTAATCTGAAAATATAAAAACAGCAAGGTAGCAAGTAGTAAAAGTGAGCACAAACAGTATTGCAATGCTTCGAAACAAGGCCTAGGGTTCATACTTTCACTAGTGCAAGTTCTCTCAACAATAATAACATAATTGGATCATATAACTATCCCTCAACATGCAACAACGAGTCACTCCAAAGTCACTAATAGCGGAGAACAAACGAAGAGATTACTATAGGGTACGAAACCACCTCAAAGTTATTCTTTCCAATCTATCCATTGGGCTATTCCTATAAGTGTCACAAACAGTCCTAGAGTTCATAGTAAAATAACACCTTAAGACACACATCAACCAAAACCCTAATGTCACCTAGATACACCAATGTCACCTCAAGTATTTGTGGGTATGATTATACGATATGCATCACCCAATCTCAGATTCATCTATTCAACCAACACAAAGAACTCCAAAGAGTGCCCCAAAGTTCCTACTGGAGAGTCAAGACGAAAACGTGTGCCAACCCCTATGCATAAGTTCACAAGGTCACGGAACCCGCAAGTTGATCACCAAAACATACATCAAGTGGATCAATAGAATACCCCATTGTCACCACAGGTATTCCATGCAAGACATACATCAAGTGTTCTCAAATCCTTAAAGACTCAATCCTATAAGATAACTTCAAAGGGAAAACTCAATCCATTACAAGAGAGTCGAGGGGGAGAAACATCATAAGATCCAACTATAGTAGCAAAGCTCGCAGTACATCAAGATCGTGCCAAATCAAGAACACGGGATAGAGAGAGGGAGAGAGAGAGAACAAACACATAGCTACTGGTACATACCCACAGCCCCGAGGGTGAACTACTCCCTCCTCGTCATGGAGAGCATTGGGATGATGAAGATGGCCACCGGTGATGGATCCCCCCTCCGGCAGGGTGCCAGAACGGGGTCCAGATTAGTTTTTTTGGTGGCTACAGAGGCTTGCGGCGGTGGAACTCCTGATCTAGGTTTATTTCTGGGGGTTTCTATATTTATAGAAATTTTTGGCGTCGGGAACAAGTCAGGGGGTCTCTGAGTCATCCACGAGATAGGGGGCGTGCCCAGGGGGTAGGGCACGCCCTCCACCCTCGTGGATGGCTCGGGACTCTTCTGGCCCAACTCTTTTACTTCGGGGGCTTCTTTTGGTCCATAAAAAATTCACAAAAATTGGCAGGTCAATTGGACTCCGTTTGGTATTACTTTTCTGTAAAACTCAAAAACAAGGAAAAACAGAAACCGGCACTGGGCTCTAGGTTAATAGGTTAGTCCCAAAAATCATATAAAATAGCATATAAATGCATATAAAACATCCAAGATGAATAATATAATAGAATGGAACAATAAAAAATTATAGATACGTTGGAGACGTATCAGTGCCTAAAACCGGCACTAAAGGACCACATTTGATCCCGATTCCAGCCACCAACTGGGACTAAAGATTGTGGGCCAGGAGCGAGGCCCATTGGTCCCGGTTCGTGTTTGGAACCGGGACCAAAGGGGTCAGACGAACCGGGACCAATGGCCCCCGAAGCCCAACCGCCCCCCTAGCCTCATGAACTGGGACTGATGCCCCCTTTGGTCCCGGTTCGTGTGTGAATCGGGATTAATGCCCTTACCCAGGCCTCAACCAAAGCCATGTTTTCTACTAGTGAGTAGAGCTCTGTTCTAACCAACGCTACTGCTATACCTCTGTGTATAATAAGGTTTTCCCTACTAGTGTTTGCCAGAGTTGCATGTGTCATCCACCCACCTCCTCGGCCTTTTTCATTTCAGCTTTTGATTTTAATCTACTATATCTTTTGAACCAAAAGTCCAAATTAAGCTTCTTTTGTACATTTGTGTTTGTCGCAATGAGTAGCAAGACTAATCTTGAATACATTTTGACAATTTTTTTGAAAAAAAAATCTAAGTTTCAAATATTGAAACTTGATAGTCATAATTTAAAGTTTTTACCATGTTTCATTTGCTTTTTAGAAAGTTAATGATTTCAAAACTTGCTGAAGTTTTTAAAACTTGTCAAAACGTTGGAACCCCACATGGTTTAAAGTTTTAGTTCTGAAACTTACAGATTTTATTGTTATTTTTTATTAAGATTATGTAGTTGAAACTTAGAAAAAAATAAAAAATGTGTCAAAACATATTAAAAATTGATCATCATTGCAAAGCCCTCGTCACAAGGAAGACGAATATACAAATGAAATATACATTAGACTTTCGATTCAAAAGATAAAATTGAAAAGTCAAAAGTAAAAGCATAGGACATGAGATGGGTGGAGCTGCCAAAAGATGTGAAAAGTTGCACGCATGAACCCCATCTAGGTAATTAAGGACCAAAGCACATGCAAAGACCAAACCAATTTTTGAATCTTGAAGCAATCGAACGGCTCAACACCTGGGTGCCACAAACCGTCTCTTGAATAAGTTGTAGTGGAGTTGTTTGATGTTGAAGATGATCCTTTGGTTAGTTGGTTCTTGGCTAGGGCTGATACTTTGCAATAGTTTACCGGTTGTCTAGATTTAAGTAGTTGTTGTAGGGTTATTATACACATTGTCCATTGTTTCTTTTTTTCGACTCTAACCATGACTCCAGCCAGGACTCGCGACCTAGCGCCACCGTCACCCACACCGCCGGATCACTCCACCGCTGTCACCTCTCCCGGTCGCACCTTCCTCTCCACTCCACACCTTCCTCCCATCGTCGCCGCGTGAGCCACCCTTCGGCGAAGTTCGGATGGATCCAAGGAAGGCAGCAGTGAGGCCCTTCTCGTGCTCTGTGGCGCTGGTGCAGCGGCTGATATCCAAGGATTAGGGGCAACAGTCCCTTTAGTGAGGCTTCTTCGTCCGGTGGCGTGGCAAGACTGGCGGGCTACCGAAGGTCAGCTTGGGCAACCGGCAGACCACCAACGGGTTCGGGCTGTGGCAGCAATGCCCCGCTGACTGCACATTTTTGTTCACTGCCTACTGTCCTATCGAGGTGTGCGCCAATCTCACCGGAATTGGCCATGCTGGCTAGCTAGCCGGTCATCAGTTTGTGGGCGGAGCAAGTGGTGGGGGATCCAGATCAGGATAATTTCCTGGCCGGCTCCGGCCGGCCATGACGACGACGACGCCCGCGGGTGCCGTTTTCTTCTTGAAGACATCATTTGAGTCTACCTTACTGTTCCTACCTTAGTGCTTCTTGGGTGAAAACCCTAACTGCGGTGAGCGGCAACGATGCTCAAGGCGCCATGTGCTTCTTGAAAGCGCTGCCGTGAGAGCTTTGTGATGATGGGCACCGTTTGGATTTGTTAGCTGGTGCAGATGGCGTGACCCTTTTCCTCCAAGGGGCATCTGCTCCGGGGAAAACTCTAGATCTGGGTCTCCCGGATTGGATGATAACAGTGACTCTGGTGCCGTTCTCCCTCTTGGGGCAATGTTTTGGAACAGATTCTTACTGGAGGAGCCATGAGGTGGAGTGGTGTTGCATCTACCGCATCAAAGACGACGGATCTCAGCAGTGTGGTGCAGTGGAGTCTCGGCGTTGCAAGTGGGATGATGGACGCGTGCGGGCTGGTGGCGTCATCTGACATCGTGGTGACGTCGATGACAGTTGGGCCTGGCAAGGCCAATGTGATGATCCTTACAGAAGATGGGGCGGCGGAAGACGACGATAGTGGATTCTAGAACGCGCGCATGCCGTGCGCGTTGTAGGTCAGCTAGACTGATTGGTGCTCTCGGAGTGCCATGGGGCGGGTTCGTGAGGCCACCTGATTAGATGGTGTGTGCAGGTGCGGTCAAGGTACATCATCATGCATGTAGGTGTAGCGGCATAGATTGCCAGAAAGGTGGCTTTGGACTGACCTGATAATTATTTTCTCAGACTCGGTTGAATAATATAATAAACATGACTGTGTGCATCATGCAGAGGCCGGGGGTTATGCCCTTTTGGGAAATAAAAGGAAAGACCTCTTTTCTCAACAACAGCAAAATACCACCTTCACATGTTGACGTTCGGCCAAAAATAATCTTAACTATCTTGGATTCAGTAAAAGACCAGTGCACGTCTCTATCGTTGTAATTTAAGCATTCAATATTCATTAGATCTCACATTACGATATCGTTCTCACTAGAGGCATACGCGCGCCTTGCCTCGCCGTTTTTCTCATCTGTGAGAAAGTTACAGGTAGCAAAACTGATGTCGTCGGCAGCCTCGTTGGTTACAATATCAGGTGCGCACACGTAAGGATGTGTCATCATGCTATGATGATTCAGTATCAATATTTTCAGCTTCAAGTTTACATTGGTCATGAATGATCAAGGATAATCTTTTGTGTGTCATCTATCAATGGGTGAGAATTTCCTCACCTCATCTGTAAAGTTCTCTATATTTGGAACCAAAGAGTACTTCATTACAAATGAAATTAGATAAGTGAACTTTTCGTTCATATAATCTCCGTGGCGCCCTTTACAACAAAAAAAAATCAGAAAAGCCATTGGTTACATATATAGGTTTAAATTTACATATTCCCACTATTCGGAAAGAGTGAGGGGTCAGAAAACATAACTTTTTTTGTCAATGTTTCAAAAAGCTTACCCTCACATACCTCTATTGCAATGTGACCAACAACTTAATTGTCAGATTTTGACTGGCACAAACAACACGTAGTATGTCATCCATCTGGTCCATTTCATCCCTATTCTTGCCCTTTAGGTGCAAAGACAATATAAGCACCAACTACATCACCTACATCATTCTTGAGGCTTCCAATGAGATTTGCTTTCTTCTGGCTGCATAAGAAATGTATGTGCTTGTGCATAAAGACAAATATGCTTTTGTGGAATACGTATCCAAGTAACAAAAGATTTATTGTTGAGGATTTCAAATAACGAAAATCTCCAGGAGGAGGTGGATTGGCGATGGCAATCGCACCACAAGAACCCCAAAGGTCAGACTTGTTTCCATCCCAATGGACATAGAACACCAGCTATTTACTAAAGTTCTCCAGAATGACCGTATAGGCTCTCCTCCCAAGCTTGGCTTGACTTTATCATTATTTTTCATTTTCACCAATAATCTCATATTTAACCAGCGAGCTGCAGGACAATTGATCCACAGTTAGCTAGTGTTATCATAAAAATTACCACTTGACACTCAAAGCTGATGCAAGTGTACATACAAAAATCATTTTAAATCGATTAAAATGCCTCACAAAACAAGTGGAGTGATAATTCAGAGTGTCAATGCTTATCACATTTTTATATCCTGAGAACAAAGCATGCAAACTGGAAAAAACAAGAAACACTGGTCTTGCATCATCCAGATAGTCACATTGGTTCACATAGCACGGTCATTTGTTTTGATATAAAATTTTATTTACACACACACACACACACACACACACACACACACACACACACAAATAGTTAATTTTTTTAATGTTAAATGCATCAGTGACATATATTTAGAGTCTCCATAATAAATTAAATTCTCATCAGTAGGATATCAATTCAAGCATGCCAACAAATCACTGTCAATCTAAATAAATAATACATGACTATTTGGACTCTCTAAATCGACCAATAAAGCTTATTTGCGGTTGCAGCTATGGAGAAGCTTACTACAATGGGATCTGCAATGATGCATGTGCAAGTGTTGTCCTGACTTTCACATGAAGAAACTGTACACTTCATTTCATAGCACATACTAAATGTTAACCAAAACCTATATCTTTATTTATCCAATAAAATACACGACCAACTATGTTGAAAGCACCAACCGAGGCACTCATGCTTGCTAATCACCATAACTTGGACGTAATAATACATAACTGAGAATGGGTAGCATTAGAAAGAATACGCACCTCACCATCAGCAAGATGACTGCATATCTCTCTGCTTCCCTAAACATAAATGTTCACTTCAGTTTTCTGCAAGCTGTGCAAGTCTATTCCACCATGAATCCGTTCTGACATTGAAGTAAATGGAAAGGAAAGTGCCCATTTCATGAGGCATAGTTGGTCCTTCAGTTAAAGGTATGAACAGACCAGCCAAAGCCTGCAATCTTGTAAACATTTAGAGAAGTAAAAATTAGCATTTACAAAATTTCTTGTCTTGCTTGTCCATTTAGAATAGCAAGCAGAATTATGTTCCTCTCTGAATTGCAGTTAATCAGGCAATCATTGAAGCATAGATATACAAGTATTCATACGCAACACACAACATAGCAATTGAACTCTCCCTCGTATAAATTGCCCCAAATATCTCATCTCAGTTCCGCCAGCAAGCACACACATCAGGCTATCTCCGCCAGCAAACACACACATGGTGACCTAGACGGTCGGTGCCGGATAAGACCAACTCAACGCATGAGACATTTGTTTCGACTAAACCATCTCACGATCTCATCGAGATCAAGAGTGTATAAGAAATACAAGCTAGTTAGAACATAACACCCTGATTATGTATTGCAAAGAACACTAAAGAACTAAGACAGAGCAAGTGCATTGCAAAAAATATACAAAAGACCACACTCATCTTCCATACTTACTTTGAGCCAAACAGTACTGTTTGAAATATAGAAGTGCAGCATGAGCACATCAATATTTATATGTGTGGTTTCCTGATTACTATCTTTCATTCATATAACGTGAATCTAATGAAAGGTACTACAAAAAAAGTAACCAACTAAACTACAATACCATATTAACACTGTAAATATCAAATACTGATAGATATGCAAAAAAAGTTAACATGAATATCTAAATGGAAATCAGCTATTTTCTGTAGTGACCTGTACTAAGTAAAAAAAATTAACTGAATATTTCAAAATCCCTTTTGTCATAATTTAGTTATTGTTGTACAAATAACTTATGGCAACAATATTGGTTAAGTGATCTTTCCAGTTGGATTTTACCAACGACTTGGTATAAGTTAATACCAAGAAATAGTAAATATGATAGTAGTAATGCTGAAATTTGGGAGTGAACACATGTACTATGTAGCAGACCAAATAGTCATATACCTAAGGTGAAAAGAACATATCATATATTATCATCCTTGAGACTGCAACTCTGTGTTACAGGCATCCGAAATACAATAGCCCGAAATCCATCTCCTCTGCTGTAACAACCAAAAAACTCATCAACTATTAAATGTTTAGCCTACAAACCAAAAGAAGAAATTAAAGGGCAGAATTATTTAGGTAGTTATTAAGCACTAAGGCATTAATAAATTTGAATAAGACATCAAGGGAGTAATCAAGTTCACTTCAATGGTTCACTTGGTGTCAGCTATTTGATCTACTGTATGGACAAATGGCGAGAACAGAAGCAGTCAGCGTTGCAGCATGTTTGAAAGTGAGAGGCAAAGCACCAGTTAAAGGCTTCAAGTGCTTGTATAGAATGCACCAGTTTAGATTCTTGCATCAGCGTTGCTTGCATCAAGATAGATAGAAAATTAAAGATTCAATCACAAATGCAAGAGGATAAGAAAGTGACAATCCACCATACCAGCAACAACAATTGGTGAAGAACACAAAAAAGAAGAGGCCGATCTAATCGCGCTCCTCGTGCAGACAACCATGTCCCTCCTTTCTCGATGATCCATCAGATTGATCCGCTGTGCAAGATGATCATGCAATGCCTATGGAATTAGTGAATAAGAAAGTTGAAAAAAGCAGATCCTCGTTATCCACTTATGAGTTCGGCTACATCATGTAAATCCATTGAATATTTATGTTAGAACAAAAGCAAGTGAAAATGTTGTAACGAATCATAACTAAAAAATAACAAAGACATGAGGACTGAATTTGTTGTATCCCCATTGTTGTGTTTAGCAATGTGATTTGCATACTACCAGGCTAGCAGCTGCTTCCTGCAGCAATCGATTAACTAATTGAACTACCATAGGGGAATATTAGAAGGAAAGGAATAGTACTCACTATTAGAAACATTAACTGTTTTGCTGAGCTTGCTTCCTAGATTGCAGAATCAGTGTGAACGGAGATGAAGCTAGAATCATGGCGCTCCCCCGCCAACGTGCTTCAGATGCAAGCCAGTGTGCTCTGCACACGACCACCATCTCTCTCCTCTGCTCATCAACGTTGCCGACCTCCGTGGCCACAATGGCACAATGGCCATATACACTGATGATGATCTCGCGTCATGTAAATAAATTGGGGGAAGATCCTAAAGCTCAGCAAGCTACTACCTGCTAGAACCTTACATGTTCTCCATCGGACATGCCGTCGGGACGTGGTGAAAGCGAATGCCTCGAGTTCGCGATGTGCCCAGATGTTCTTCATCTGAGTGAAGCTCAATTAGTTTTGTTTGGACTGTGGTTTATGTCATCCTTCAATGCTTGCCTAGGAGTGCGATTTGAGTTGGACTCAGTTTCCCTGTTTATACCTGTGGGTTGTGGCTAAAACTTTCTGTAAAATTTGTACACAAGTCAGTTACTTCGGCTCTTTTATAATCCAAATCTGGGTCTAGGTATGAATTTTCATAAGACATGCATCTACATATTAAGTGTTAAAAAATATCAACATATATGCTCATTGCTCTATGTTTCTACATGAGACAACCGTCCGCTCCTTATTCCCTGGGACAAATTGGAATGAACAATAAAGAGATTAGGTATAGGGTTTCTGCCCACTAACCGATACACAACGCTGACCCCGTCCGTGGCTCATGTTGCGCCATCACCACCTCCACACCCTCCTGTGCGGGGGTCATGCGAGACCCCCTCGGTGGCTGGTCGCACAACACTGTAGCCGACGGCAATGATCCAGCAGGAGCTGTGGTCGAGCGCCACGAGCAGCAAGACGAAGGGGGCAACCGAGCAGGGCGGGGTAGGTACAGAAGTCTCGAGAGAAAATCCTCCCCGGCGGTCGATGCCGACGTACAGGGAGGCAGCAGCGCTGCGAGGCGAGATGCAGGCCGTGTTGTTGTTGCGGGCGTGAGGTTCCTTCGATCTGAGGGCGCCACCCCACTCCCAAATCCTGGAGTCCTTCATCCTCACCCCTCAATTCTCAATTCTTTCGGGAAGACACGCGCAGTGACACACAGGCGTTGAAATTAGCTGATCGATAAGGGGATAGGAGAAGCAGAACCGACATGAGAGTCTACTGCTAGGGGGGCTGACCTACAGGGCCCATTGAGCGACATCATGTTGACCGGCGTAGTCCACCTCGAAAAAAAAAACGTCGGATCGGTGTGAGGGCTCTAATTTCTGGGAGCATAGAAACTGTATTGATTACCAAGCACTCGTCACATCCATGCAGCATGGCCGCCCTCATCGACGATTTCTGACGCGACCGAGCATGTCTACCGTATTACTCCCTCCGTCCGAAAATGTTTGTCATCAAATGAATAAAAAGAGATGTATTTAAAACTGGAATACGTCTAGATACATCCCCTTTTATTCATTTTGATGACAATTATTTCCGGACGAAGAAGTACGTCTCGTCGTGTCCAGAACGACGCTAAGCTATCTTGTGCATCTAAAAAAGGGTTATCTCCTCAACATTTTCAGAGTGGATGGGTCACGAGCTCATAGAAAATCATACTAGGTGCCAACAAGAGATCCAACACATGAGTCGTACTACCAGGCGCAGCAATATTAATTTTTCCTAGTATGCTGATCAAACATAAAAAAAAAATTCCAGTTCGTCTTGCGACCATGGACTTGTGTACCGTTCCATTCCATGTGGTGGCATTACTGATCTGGCCTAGCAGAGGACGATACTTTTGTCATCGATGATCTAATAACCTAAGTAACTAACAAACTCCACATCATGTTCCAGTTTTCCGCCCTATCGACCCGATGAGATGGTAATTATCCACCTAACCACTACTCTACGTGCCTGTCTATGGCCACTGCAATGTGAGCGCAGTTGCACAAGACGGCTAATCCAGGACTTTCGGCAACACCCAGCCCAGGCAATAAAAAAAGTTCGAAGCGGCAGTGAAGAATTATTTTCCCCCGGAAGAAAAGAGGCACCAGAGGAGAAAAATAAGAAACTGAATTTGAGTCTAGAAAAAACTTGAGCACGTGCCATGTGTGAGTTTTACATCTGGTTTTCCACACCGAAGTAGTAGCTGCCCAGGCGGCTAGCTAGGCACTGCAGGCAAAGTCTACTTCTCCCGAGTGCCGACTGATTTTTTCTATTTTGACAACCGGGCTACACCGACCGAATAGCACTGACAACCACTAATCCAGTAGACCACTGGCTAGCAGCTGGCGACACAGAGCTGGCTGTGCCGCAGACTATTATTGACGGGAACTCTCATAGCGCGTGTGCAAAGAGGCTGACCGATCAGCGTCAACCGGCACGCCGAACGGACGTGACATCGACCACCTCGCCTCCAAAAGCTACCGTGGCCTACCGGGCAGGAATTTCTCAACGCGGACCGGTCAGGTCGTCACGTATGGTGTCCCGTCGTCTCCCGACTCTAGCCTACCTACGCAGTGGATAACTTTCTGAGCTAGTCGGTGGCGCGGCAGTGTGTTGGGTCGTGCGCGCCCTCGTGGAAAGTCACCAGATGGCCGTGGCCGGCCGGGTCGACGACAGGCCTGATTGGTTTGTGACTAACTTTGTTAAATATTACCACACCTAGTTAGGCAAGTTTGACCAATTTAGATGGGTGTTTGGTTCAAGCCACATCTTAGGCAAGCCACATTTGGACCCCACATGGCATACACATAAAAAATGTGGCAAGATTTCCTTAGACTTGCCAACTTGTAGTTCTTATTTTGATGAAATAACTTTAGGCAAGCTTAGCAAAAATGTGTGGAAAAGTGTGACAATGCTAGGCCTGGAACCAAACAGCCCCAACGTTTCCCTCCTCCGGGTCCGGGATACCGTTTTTTAAGACCACCAACTCGTCCGTGCATCCAAAATGCCGTGAAAAAGATTGGAAGATTTAGCTTCAGCAGGGACACGGGACCAGAGGAGACATTGGGCAGACCTTCTACAAATACCACTGCTCTTTTTAAGATTTCAAAGTATTTGGACTCTATACTAGTAGGTCTGCCCGTACTGTGTTACATGGACACATGGTACTGATTCCACCACTTTGATCAGTCATTCCTTGGCGCGTCCAAGTTGCGCACGTGACATATATTCCCATTCGTCAACGTGTTCTCCTAACTTTCTACCAGCGGTATGTCAGGTATTGCAAATGATAGAGTAATGCTGCAATTAGATCCTTGTGTGATGATCTCCCGGACTTTGGACTTAACAATATATTTTTTTGCCCAATCAAATTTATCTAGTGAGAGAAGTGTAACTGACAGGAAGTTAGCCCAATCAATAGGTACCTGAATGGCATTTTTTTCCGAAACGGAGGCAAAAAATTTGCCTCATCGATTAATTAAGCAGAAGAGAATTGCCCAGTTAATTAACGGAAAATCGGACGAAAACCGTACAAGCCAACCACACGTAGACTACTCTCAGGGCTTCGAACCTGACAACCAAACCCAACACCTAACGACCACCAATACATCGCAAAGACACCCTAACAAGAGTAACTCGGCCGAAGACCACGGGCACACCCAAATCAACGAAGACAAGTCAAGCCATAAGGACAACCTAATAGACTGATAACCATCCATCAAGTAGTTGCGGACGCCTTTTCTATGACGCCACTCTTCTTTCCTTTGCTCGTGAGAGCCTTCTCCACAATCGCCTTGCCAGATCCAGGGCTCATCCTCTTCAAACGTTTGAGCAAGCTGTGAAGCTCTATCTAAAAGAGAATCTCATTGACCTTGTCACGCACAGAAACCTGCCCAACAATCACGTGCGAGTGGGTGCCCGCAACATCGGAACCTCCACGCTCCACACAGGCGAGTTGTTGGTTGGGCTTAGAAGGATCGGGCGCCAATGTACCAACCGCCTCAACATCATCAGTCACAGGTATCACTGACACGATGGACTCAGGCGTCTCCACTTGCTCAGAGTTAGGTGCCAACACACATGTCTCATCAACCTCTCCACTCAAAGACGCCACATGCCCAATGGCCATAGATGAGGCAGTGATAGAACCAACCAAGTCTCCATTGTCCGCAAAGGCGGGCGACTGAGGTAGCGAGGGTGTCATGGCCACCACCAAGGACTCCAATGAGCCCAGCTCCATCGGTAACACCATAGATGATTCCCCACAAAGCTCCTGCAACTCAGGCATAATCTGCATAACTGGAGCCACAACCTCGGAGGTGACCCCACTCACCGGGGAAGACGGCGTCACATGTAGAGCACGAGGAGAAAAATCTCCGAAGAGGCATTCAGCCTCCTCAATGGAACCAATCGGGAGCTCAGGCAACAAAGGCACAACCGACACAACCTGAAGTTTGGCAAGTGCGTCGTGAAGCTCAGTGTGAAACAACTCAATCTTCTGAAGGAGCTCCGTACGAAGCAAGGCAAGCTGGGGTTCAAAAGTAGAGTCCAAAAAAACACTGACATTGGAATCCTTACAACACCCAAATTGGGACCTTGGCGGCACCGACACACGCAACGACGAACGGCCCACGACCTCTGCCCAACTCCTAGTCAGCGAAGTACAAGCCTGGACGGACGGGGAGCGGCTCGGCTGGCATGGAGCGCGAGTGACCGAAGAGCCAACGCGAGCGACTGGAGAGCAATCTCGAGCAACCGGAGAGCGATCTGGAGCAACCGGAGAGCGAGCACAACAGAATCTCTCCCTATGACCAGGGCGACGACAACGAATGCATCTGAATGGTCCATGGCATGCACTCACTTGGTGGCCACGCACAAGGCAACGGTAGCATCTTCCTCGAGCCCAACGCTTCTGCCAAACCAGAGCTCCTTCTTTTCCCAGGTATTCAGTCCTCTGGCCTTTTTCTACTCCCATATCAGCAAGCACTAGATCCACCTCATTGCTGTTGATTAGCACCAACCCTGCATGAATGGTGTGCCTATCATTAATGAAAGGAGGAATAGGGAAGCCAGGGGGTGCAGACATATCTGATGATGAATGTCCATCATTAGACTAGAGACAGATAGGATCAACAATACCTTGTGTATTAGTATCTGACGACGCTCAATTTTCAATGAAATAAACCCACGTGAGTCCAGAGTTTTCTTGATCTCCAACATGAGATGATCGTATGCAGAACTGTCCAGCGAGTCATCAGACAATGCAGCAACAACACTCACTTTATCAGATTGTATCACAATTGGCAATTCCGACCGTTGTATACTCATTGATAGTCCTTCAAGAATAGAACTAATATGTACTCCATGGGCATGCAGTTGTACAAGTACCGGTAAGCCGAGAAGATAACCTTCCCTTGGAATCCCTAAGCACCATGTCGGACCAGCTAGTCCTGTCACCTTCATAAATGATCCATCCATAGATAGTGCGACCCATCCCAAGGAAGGTTTTGGCCAAAGTGCACGTTGAGCAATAATAGGAGCGGGGATGACCACCTGTTCATCCATGGACAGTTTTCCTTTAACTTCAGCCTGGCATGCATCGCCAAGGAAAAGTATGCGAAATCGAGGTAAGGGTCATGGCGAAAATACGTAGAGCGTTTCTTGGATGTATTCGAAACATGTATTGCTGAAAATTCATGTATGTGCATGTGCAAATTCATATACGTCGACGAGGCTACTTTTTGGACCAGAGATATGTAGCCGCGATTTGACGCAAAATCGTTTGTTTGACACCGTGTTTCTTTTGCGTTCGTTTGACACCGTGTTTAATTAGCATGATGACACATGACATGCACGTACTAATAACAATGGACAGGAAGATGAGTTGACTAGTACTAATAGCAGTCCGTTTTGTCCTTGCATGCATGCATAGATGCTACTAAGACTAGCCACAGTGAAGAATAACATACACATATCCTTAGGCTGGTCATAATGGGGAGTAACTTAGAGTAGTAACATGCATACGTTACTACTCTATGTTACCACCCTTATAGTGGGAAGTGTCATATGTGTAGTAACATACACATGTTCATTTATTGTCTTGTAGACTCATTTTGCATTGGAAAGCGCTATGTGATGGTAACATATTAGGTTACTCTATTTGCCTCTCTCCTCATTAACTACTTGCCACATCAACATTTTTGCTTATGTGGCATCTATGTTACTACCTATGTTACTCCCACTATGACTAGCCTTAGACTATGTTACTATCTTCATATTAAATAGTAACATAAGTATGGTATCATGCAAAGGTTCATTTATTAGGTTATAGATACATATTGCATTGAGACATGTGATGTTACAGTAACTAACTAAGTTACTGGAACTACCTCTCTCCTCATTAACTCATTGCCACATAAATAAATTTGCTGAGTTGGACTTGATGCTACTGCTGAAGTTACTCCCACTATGGCTAGTCTAATAAAGGCAACGATCTCACAACTAATTGCAGTGTCATACTACAATGATTAATAATAGGAAAGAGTGTGAAACATATGTCATAATATAGTAGTGTATCATCTCAACTCGACTCAAATATTGTTCAACAAAAATGTATATGGACCACACATCCACTGGAAAGTAGTCGAAACTACTGTTTGGTAGAGTAGGATTACACTTGGTTAGAATTGGACTGATGCGTTCCAGCTAGTTCTACATAATACGCCTTATGTCTTCTTCTTTTCTAGGCGCCAAGTACATAATACACCGTCAATTCTTGTATAACTACATATACGAACCTAGATATCTGAGCAAGATATATACCTTCTTCAGTCAAACTGCCATAATGGAACATATGATGCCTTCTTTCCTCCATGCTCTGGCAAGAGGCGAACATGGCAGTGGCGATCTACCCACCTCTCTGGTGTTGATCGTGGGCCCCTTCTCTCCGTCTATCGCTCCGGCGATAGGAGGGGGTAGGGACCCCAGTGCTTCGGTCGGGTAGGGTTAGGGGTAGGGTACAAATAGTTTAGGCTTTGTCTCTGATCGGCAGCGGTGAGACATTGGTTGTGGCGTCAACATTGAACAAATTATCCCCGCCCCGCCCTTGTTTCGGTGGTACTTTGTACAATCCAGAGGCGTGTGGAGGATGATGTGGTCCTTGCAGAAGCAGGCTTGTAGATTCCTGCTGTCTCCTTGGGGCGGTACCTTAGGTTTATCGTCATGTATGCACCCGGCGAGATCTGGTGTCAGGTGCTTCAAATAAATTCCAAAGTTTAACGACGACGACTGCAGCTCCTATCTCTAGTCTCTAGGGGCACGTGTATGAAGACTTCTCGGTTATCATCGATCAGGTCAGGGCGGCTCCAGTGGGGCCGACAACAACACGTCATCGGCTTGTTTTATCTGCAACATTGGTCATTCAGAGGTACAGAGATCTCTATGTAATTTTGTTTGTTTGGGATGCTTTCTATTTCTGATGAACATTTATAATATATCCAGATCATTCGTAAAAAATATATCCGGATCCTGTTTCACAAAAAAGAAAAGATGTGTGCCTTCTTTGGTTACTTAACATGCGTGCCATTAACCTCAACATTTAAGGATCAAAACTTTAAGAAAAGGATAAATTTTGTCGACGACCGATGGTGACTTCACATCTGCGACAGAATACAAAAGTATTGAGAGAACAAAAACGTGAGAGTGAGAACAAATATAAAAAAACAATTTAATAAGAAATCACGCAAAACGTTAAAAGAAACCTTTAAATCTTAAATCC
>NC_041389.1:444747207-444750877 GCF_002162155.2 Triticum dicoccoides | reverse complement strand
TATGCCTTAGATCTCACATTACAATATCGTTCCCATTGCCAAGCACTCGTCACATGCATGCAGCATGGCCCTCGTCATCGACGTTTTCTGACGCGACCGAGCACGTCTACTGTGTGTCCCGCCGTGTCCACAATGGCGCTAAACGGCTGATCTTGCAATAAAAAAGGTTATCTCCCAGGCATTTTTCAGAGCGATGGGTCACGAGCTCATAGAAAATCATATACAACTAGTTTTTTCTACCAACAAAAGATCCAAACACAGCAAATAAAAAAGAATAAAAAAAAACCCAATTCGTCTTGAGACCATGGACTTGTGTACGGTTTCTTTCCTTGAGGTGGCATTACTGATCTAGTCTAGCAGAGAATGAGACTTTTATCATCGATGATAATAACCTAAGTAACTAACAAAATCCACATCACTTTCCAGTTTTCTACCCTATCGACCCAATCAGATGGTATTATCCACCTAAGAGCATCTACAACCGGGCTTGTCAAATCCGACACCCTATACGCCGTGGACGCGCTCAGGCGCGTATGTGGACAGTGATCGGACAGTCCCTAAATTTGTCCCTCTGCAGTCGTGTATCTCATATCGGGTACCCTATATCCATACAAAATCATGCAACGTACTACTAGATCACTAATGGGCCAAAATTAACAGCAAATTAAAGGACATATAAATTGGTAGCAAACGGGCATAATTCACATAGCATCATTAAAAGATCACCAAAGGGCAAAATTCACACAGTTCAACCGTCCGGCAAATGCTAACTAGATAGGAGCTAGATTATATAAACACAGAGAAGGTCAGAATTCACCACCTCCTCGCTGGCCCTTTGCCCTTCCGGTTGCCGGCGCTATTGGGCGCGTCCGCGGCTGGAGGTGGTTCGACGTCGGAGTCGGACCCATCGTCGTCGGAGGAATCAGAGATGATGATGTAGCCCTTCAAGCGCCAGACGATGCGGTCCTGCTTGCGCTTGAGTTTGGCCACCCTCATCGCCTATGTCGATGCCTTCACCACCTCCCGCTAGGACTTCAAAATGCCGATCCAAAGCTACTTGGTGTTGATCCTCCAAAGCCACGGAGCATTCTTCTCCGTTGTGGTAAGTGACCGACGATACACCCATTGAAGGAGATGCTCCTCCTCGTCGGGCACCGGCATCACCCAGCGACGGCTGGCAGACTGCGCACGCGCGTTGGACGCGACCCCCATCTCACGTGCCATCTGCCTCTCGCGGCGGGAGGCGCGTGCCTCCGACTCCGGTGTGTTCGCATCCGCGGCGTCGGCAGAGGGAGCACTAGAACCCACCGCTGCCGCACGGAGCAGCGGCCGGAGGTGGAGGAGGCCGTTGGGCGGGCAGCGCCGATTGGGCTGCCCATGCAGATCCGCGAGTGGGCGGGAAGGGCCGGCGCCGGCGTCTGCGCTTCGGTGACGGGCGACGGGTGGCGTTGCACTGGACCCGAAGCTACCTCCCATATCGACCTACGAGCGCTCCAACGTGATACAGAGCACCAGCTCATCCTCGTCTCTGGAGCTTCCATCGAAGTGGCTGCCGGTGCTGGACATGGTCGCCAGCACTCGGGATTGGACAGATTGGGGAAAGAGGAGCGTCGGGGAGCGGAGCGGAGCAGAGTGAAGTGAGCCTAGTGTTTGCTTCGGAGGGGAATTTTATGTGGTCGGGGTGGGCCAGAGGTGAGCTGGACGGACGTGGCGGAGATGTTCGGGCGCCTCATATTCTTTCTACATTTGGGCTGGATCTGAGGGGTGTCGATCGCCCAAACGTTTGTCCGTGGTTTAAGAGCTTCGTTTGGGTCGTTTTTTTGTGACCGATGGTTTGACCGGGAATTTGAGACGCGTTTGAGAGGTTTTGATTGTACATGCTAGATGCTCTAACCATGCATGATAGTCCAGTTTAGTCTACGGCCGTACACATGCATCATGCATTGCAGCACAGTTGCACAAACCAGCTAATCCAGCACTTTGAGCAACTTAGCTAGGCAAAATACTAAAAAAAGATGGAAGTAGCAGAGAAGAATAAGAAGCTGAATTCGAGTCTACAAAAACTTGAACACACGCCACGTGTGGGTTTTACATCCACGCACGGTACGCACATGATATGGTCTTCGGCTAATTTCCTACACCATCGTACAAAGTCTACTTGTCTGGAGCACCGATCGATTTTTTTTTGACAACCGGAACTGCACCGACCTAATAGCACTGGCAACCAGTACTTCACTAGACCACTACCTAACAGTTGGCACCACGGAGCTGGCGGTGCCGCAGACTATTATTGACGGCGCAGCACGGCTGTGCAAACAGGTTGATCGGTGCCCACGGACATCCATCGCCTCACGTGAAAATGGACAAAACTGTCTTTTCTGAAACTTCAACACGAAATGATCTTAATTTGAAAATATTTCACAAAATGGGCCTCTTTTGCATGATGGCCGTGGCTGGGGCGTCATGCTAGAGAGCGTAATGCCCTGGCCTAGGACGTCATGGTTGCGACATGTAGCATGACGCCCCGGGCTAGAGCGTTATGTAGCATGGCGCCCTAGCCCGAGGCGCCATGCTATATCTAGCATGCGCCCTAGTCCCGGGCGTCATGCAAAAGGGTCATTTTATGAAGAAAAAAAATTAAACTAGGTCCATTTCGTGTTGAAGTTTTGGAAAAAGGCTAGTTTTGTTCATTTTCACTCGCCTTGCCTCCAAAAGCTACCGTAGCCTAGCCTAGCAAAGTTTTTTGTTTCTCCCGTTGGTCTCGCGGACTGGTCAGATCGTCACGTGCGGTGTCCCGACGTCTCGGCCCTAGCCTACCTACGCACATAACTTTTGAGCTAGTCGGCGGTGGCGCGGCAGTGCACTGGGTCGTAAGCACATGGCCAGGTCCACGACGTTATTGTTGAGTATCGTAATTATTAGAAAATATATGATAGACTAGGAATTATTTTATGTTTGCCTTTAGGGTTCGGGATACAGTTTTTGAAGGCCACCAACTCATCCATGCATCCACGCGTCAAAAAAGAAAACCTATCCATGCATCCGAAAGGCTAAAATGTTGGGAAAGTTTGGAAGATTTAGCTCCAGCACGAACACAGAACCATAGGAGACTATGGGTGGACCTTCTAAAAATACTGCTCTTTGTAAGGCAACTTCAACGGGGCTGACTTTATTTCATCCATCTGTGCCGTAATGCGGACAAAACCCACGTCCCAACAAGGGGGCGTAAACGGACCGAAATCCGTTTTTACCCATGTTCAATTCAAATTTGGGCTAGATTGTGTCCGCGCGGACATGCCACATGCATCCATATTGTTCAGCCTTTGTTTTCCGCTAGCTCACCCGTCGATGGCATACAAGCTAGTACATCGCCACCCCATTAATTTTGACCTCCCCAACCTCTTCACCCTCGCCGCCATCACCCAGCTGCTGTCCTCTTTGCCACCCCCGGCGCCCGCCCTCTCCACCCAGCAGCCACCAATGCGCCCACCGCCGGCGTTGTTTCCACGTCTTGCCGCCGACGGTGTACACTGGTGGAAAAAAGGCCTTTGGTCGCGGTTCGCAACTGCCATTAGTCGCGGTTGCGCAACCGCGACCGACCGGGCGCGACTAAAGGCCCCCCCCCCCTTAGTCGCGGTTGCTTAAGAACCGCGACTAAAGGCCCGTCCAC
>NC_041389.1:444746127-444746713 GCF_002162155.2 Triticum dicoccoides | reverse complement strand
ACCTCCCCCCTTAAACCTGTTTTCTGTTTAATTTGTATTGTTTTATTTTTTTTGTGCTTTATTTTAATTTAGAAGGAGTTTCATATATTCTACGGTACTACATACATGCATATGAATGTACAATTTTAAATAAATTTGAAATTAGAACCGAAAAGAATTCAAGAGGAATATACAATATATATTCAATATCATCGGATGACCATATACAATTTTGAACAAGTTTCCATACATGATTTAATGCATATAAAGTTCTACGTCCTCGTAATAGTGTTCTCCTTTAGGATGGAGGACTTCCCTGCTGAACCATCCAGCTAGTTCCTCTTGAAGTGGTCGGAAGCGAGCTTCTGGACTAAGCATCCACCGGAGGTTATTCCTCTTAGCATTGGTATCACTCGGAACCCGCTCAGAGGTGTATCTCCGGATCATCTCACAGACATAGTATCCACATAGATTGGTCTCCGGTGGCTGAATATCCCCAGCATTCTTAGCCTTTAACATTTTGAATTCTAGCTCTTTTTTGAATTCACCGACCTTTGTATCTACGAACCGTCTCCAAACCCTACGAGGCAAAGAAAATTAAATGAAC
>NC_041389.1:444737062-444740692 GCF_002162155.2 Triticum dicoccoides | reverse complement strand
GACTAAAGGTACCCTTTAGTCGCGGTCCGCCTCCCCAACCGCGACTAAAGGTCTGTGCTAGAACTGGCGCGGTGCGGTGGGATGTTTAGTCCCACCTCGCTAGCCGAGAGGCTTCGACAGTGGTTTATAAGCGCGGCTGCGCTCACCACTTCGAACTCCTCTCAAATGCAGGCTTACGGGCCTATTCTGTCACTATGTGCATGTGGGCCTACTGGGCCTTCTGCGGGCCTGAATCCTGGCCCTTTAATGGGTTTCTAGTCGTATTCAGGCCGTGGTGGCCCAGTAGGTGGCATTTTTTTTCCTTTTTTCTTTTTTCTTCTGTTTTTTTCTTCTGTTTTTTTCTTCCTTTTTCCTTCTTTCTGCTTCTTCCTTTTTCCTTTTAAAATCAGAAAAATAAAACTAATTCATTTTAAAATCTTAAAAATACAATTATATATCAAAAAAATCAGAAAAATAAAACTAATTCATTTTAAAATCCCTTGAAGGTTTGACAAAAGGTTTGATACAATAAATTATTACACATCATTTCTTCCCTTGTGTCCCTGCTTGCTTACGATTGTGCCGTATCCATGGAGCATCCTCATCATTTAACTTAATGCTTGGGTCGGTGTTCACTTTGAAGGGCGGAATTTCAGCAAACATATTATAATCTTCTGACATGTCTGTCTTGTCCTCCACTCCCACGATGTTTCTTTTCCCTGAAAGAACAATGTGGCGCTTTGGATCATTGCATGATGCACTGATCGTTTTCTTATCTTTCCGTTTCCTCGGTTTGCTACTCATGTCCTTCACATAGAAAACCTGAGCGACATCTTTCGCTAGGACGAATGGTTCGTCAAGGTAACCAAGATTGTTGAAATCCACCATTGTCATTCCGTATTGCTGGTCCACCTTTACCCCACCTCCTGTTAGCTTGAACCATTTGCACCGGAACAAAGGGACCTTAAAGGAGGGTCCATAGTCAAGTTCCCATATCTCCTCTATGTAACCATAATATGTGACCTTTTGCCCATTCTCGGTTGCTGCATCAAAGCGGACACCACTGTTTTGGTTGGTGCTCTTTTTATCTTGGGCGATCGTGTAAAATGTATTCCCATTTATCTCGTACCCTTGGAAAGTCGTTATAGTCGAAGATGGTGTCTTGGCCAACATGTACAGCTAATCTACAACATCATTGTCATTCATTAAATGTTTTCTCAACCAACTGCCGAAAGTCTCCATGTGGGCCTTCCTAATCCAGGATTCAGGCTTCCCCGGGTTGTCCGAGCGTAAAATATTCTTGTGTTTCTCAAAGTACGGAGCCACCAAGCTGGAATTGGTCAGTACAGTGTGGTGTGCTTCAGTCAGAGAATGGCCGTCCATACATATCGTTGATTTCCTTTCGATCGTGCCTTTTCCACTTAGTCTCCCCTCGTGCCGCGATCGAGGAAGACCAATCGGCTTAAGGTCAGGAACAAAGTCAACACAAAACTCAATTACCTCCTCATTTCCATAGCCCTTGGCGATGCTTCCTTCTGGCCTAGCACGGTTACGAACATATTTCTTTAATACTCCCATGAACCTCTCGAAGGGGAACATATTGTGTAGAAATACAGGACCGAGAACGAAAATCTCTTCGACTAGGTGAACCAGGAGGTGCGTCATAATATTGAAGAAGGATGGCGGGAACACCAACTCGAAACTGACAAGACATTGGATCACATCGTTCTGTAACCGTGGTAGAACTTCTGGATTGATTACCTTCTGAGAGATTGCATTGAGGAATGCACATAGCTTCACAATGGCTACTCGAACATTTTCAGTCTCATGTAAGCAGTGCGTGCATGCATTGTATCCCTTATTTGACAGTCCCGAAAGGTTACTAAGAGCAGGCCAATCGTTGATGGTTACGAAAAGCAACGCTCGTAGGTCAAATTCCTCTTGTTTGTGCTCATCCCACACACGGACACCACCCCACAGCTGTAAAAGTTCATCAACTAATGGCCTTAGGTACACATCGATGTCGTTGCCGGGTTGCTTCGGACCTTGGATGAGCACTGGCATCATAATGAACTTCCGCTTCATGCACAACCAAGGAGGAAGGTTGTAGATGCATAGAGTCACGGGCCAGGTGCTATGGCTGGAGCTCTGCTCGCCAAAAGGATTCATGCCATCCGTACTTAGAGCAAATCTTATGTTCCTTGCGTCAGCTGCAAAATCTTTGAACCATCTGTCGATCTTTCTCCATTGCGTTCCATCTGTGGTGTGTCTCAACTCCCCGTCCGACTTACGGTCCTCTTTGTGCCATCGCAACAACTTGGCATGCTCTTTGTTCCTGAACAGACGTTTCAACCGTGGTATTATAGGAGCATACCACATCACCTTGGCGGGAACCCTCCTCCTGGGTTTCTGGCCCTCAACATCGTCACCAGGGTCATCGCCTCTGATCTTATAACGCAATGCAGTGCATACCGGGCATTCATTCAAATTCTCGTATTCACCGCGGTAGAGGATGCAGTCGTTGATGCATGCATGTATCTTCAGAACCTCTAAACCTAGAGGGCAGACAACCTTCTTTGCTTCGTACATACTGGCGGGCAACTCGTTATCCTTTGGAAACATATTCTTCAACATTTTCAGCAAGTTTTCAAATGCCGAGTCAGCTACACCTGCCTCTGCCTTCCATTTCAGCAAATCCAGTGTGCAGCCCAGCTTTTTCAGACCATCATCGCATCCGGGGTACAGCGCCTTTCTGTGATCCTCTAACATGCGATCCAAATTCTCCCTCTCCTTTTCAGTTTCGCAGCGTCTCCGTGCATCAGCAATGGTCCGACCAAGATCATCAACAGGATCATCACGTGCCTCTTCTTCACCTTCCCCTTCACCTTCAGCATCCTCCATGAAAGTATCACCGAAATGAGCAAGATAGCTTTCATCGATGAAATCATCCCCTTCTTCATCTTCTTCCATTATAACCCCTCTTTCTCCATGCTTGGTCCAACAATTATAGCTTGGCATGAAACCGTGCCGAAGCAGATGCATGTGAACATCTCTTGAGGAAGAGTAACCCTTCTGATTCTTACAGATAACACATGGACAGATAACAAAACCCCCCTGCTTGTTCGCATTAGCCACTACGAGGAAATCTTTCAAACCCGTAGTGAACTCGCCGGAGAGTCGGTTACCGTACATCCATTGCCGATTCATCTGCATTATTATAATATAAAATATATAATTAACCATCATGCATTTGTTAAACTAACTAGCTACAAATAATATAAATTAAACAATGAACTGCACACATGCATATTTTATCAATGACACATCAAAGGTTCATCAAGTTGCTAACCGCGATCGAGGAGTGTGGCTCCAACACTTCATGTCATGTTTGTTTCATGCTCTTGGGGCATTTCATCAAACACCTTATGTGCATAAGAGGAACCAAAAACAAACCTACACCCACTTGTGAAGAGAATGGCTCCAAATGGCTAAGTGTTGGCTGCTAGATGGGTATATATAGGGGAGGGGCTTTAGTTGCGGTTGGTCTGGCCAACCGCGACTAAAGGCCTTTGCGCACCTTTAGTCGCGGTTGGCCTGGCAAACCGCGACTAGAGCCCGCGAGCTTTAGTCGCGGTTGGCCAGGCCAACCGC
>NC_041389.1:444725197-444736909 GCF_002162155.2 Triticum dicoccoides | reverse complement strand
CTAAAGGCCTTTGGGCACCTTTAGTCGCGGTTGGCCTGGCCAACCGCGACTAAAGCCCGCGAGCGCCCTGGGCCCAGGCATTTGGTCGCGGTTCATCTGCCGAACCGCGACTGAAGACTTCATTAGTCGCGGTTCCTACAGTTTCGCGACTAATGAGGCTGGACGGAAGCCTCTTTTTCTACTAGTGGTAGCCCGTGGCCCGCACCCTACACCCCCTTCAACGAGGGTCTTCGCCACCCTCAGCACAACAACGTCACCGCCACTGTCGGAGGACATTGAGTTTGACGGCCCTGCTCCGGGAACCGGCCAGGACGGGGAGTCTCTAGACGGGTACAACTAATGTTGTGGGTTGTGGCTGATGTCTTCAGCAAAAGGAGAGGCTAGGTGCCTGCGATGCTCAAGATTGCTGGATGATGACCCTGGAGATATGTTGTTGTGGTTTTAGATAATGGTTGTAGTTTGTATTCAACTTTACTTTTAAAAGCTTTGGTGCTGGTGGTGGGTCATGTAATAAGGTTTAGATATTGCTTGGTAGACGTCTCTTGTTCGTAGAGGGTACTCGTACTTGTCGTGTGACACAGAGACTGATGCCTTAACAGGAACTTGATGGATGCTTGTGTTATCAATTTTCAGAAAAATGAAAATCAGGGGGTGACCCCTTATTTATAAAATAGTAATACTCATATGTATCCACAAACTGCTTACAGCCGGCCTATGAACTAAGTTACATTTTGTAAAAATGCCCTTTGTCAATGCTAATTTGACACTATTTGTGCACTTTTTTTTTGTGGAATTTACATACATTGTACAACACTACAATGCTACAGTACTCATAAGAAACAATCCTCTACTACAAAACAATTACTAACAAAATAATTGTGCTGATCTCTCCGGCCTCACATTGCTCCATTTGCTTTGGAACCCTGGTCGGCGATGTGCACCGACGGCTGGGTGCTCCTGAACCTGAGCCCGTTCACCATGGGTTTCACCTTCTCGGCAAGCTTCATGATGGCCAAGAAGAGCACCCTGTACAATATGACCATCCCGAACAGGACCGCGAGGTCGACCCACTTGTTATACCCCATTTCCACCTGCCAGTAGTCCTTGAGGATCTGGTCGCCAGTGATGGTGGCAGCGCCGCCAGCCTGGTTGTTCGGGAAGGTGAGGCCAAGGAACTCGTTCTTGTAGAACCCCTGGTTGGCGTACTTGTGGAAGGCGACATAGTACATGGGATACCTCCACACCGGCTTGGGCAGGTCGTGGGGCAGCCGGAAGAAACCGCCATTGAGCATCATGACGCCTTGGATGCCAGCGCCGGTGATGATGCCCATGAGGAAGTCTGGCACTGCGCTGGCCACAATCATCATCAGGCCCTCCACGAGCATCATGGTCATGAAGAGCACCAGTGCGAAGTAGGCGAAGTGGTCGAAACTCCTCTGCAGGCCGACCAGGTAGTAGGCAATCGCACCCGGCACCAAGGAAATTAGGAGCAGGTACGGTGTCGCCGAGACTGTGTTGGCGATCACGAACGACGAGACACCGTAGTGCCCGTTCAACCTCTCCCTTCCAAATATCCGCGTTGGGCATACATAAAGCACATTAAATCAACGTATTGTGAGCATGGTTTTCAATTTCAATTTTAGAATTTTTTTAGCACCATCCGAAATCAGTGAATTTCAGTGATTTCTGCTTTCATTCCGGTCAAAGGGCCGAAATATTCACTTGAATTCAATTAAGATGGGAAGCCTCCGATGGCCATGAAGGTGAGGAAGGCACCGACGAACATGAGCATGGAGCCACGAGCCTGCATGCAAAGTTTTCAATCACATGGTTAACACAACAGTGATCAGTGGCGGTGGCAACTACAACGAGAGACTTCTTGCTAGGCACCTGGATGGATCCGTAGTTGTGGCCGATGTCATAGAAGATGGTGCCGCAGCAGAGGCAGAGGGCGATGTAGATGGCGAAGCGGAGCCAGTAATAGCCGAGGTCCCTGTACATGTTGGTGAAAGACCTCTTGGTCAGCACGAAGGATTGCATCAGGAAGCTCGGCTGCTGCCCTTCCATCTTCACCACCTCCCCTCCCTGAAACCACACGACAAACCACATAAATGCTTATAATTAGCAAAATTCTGCACTCCAATTGAAAGTTTCAGAATGTACGTGGAGTCCGGGCTACTCACAGTGCTGCGTATGTTGGCGATCTGCCGAGTCACCTTGTCCATATGCATGGATGATTTGTAGGAGACCGCCAGCGCGTCGATGTTCTCGGCGGTGGTCGTCTTCTTCCCGTGGAGGCCTTCCTCGATGTCCTGAGGAATCAATTAATGGAGCGCATGGTTAGGAATACTATTCACCAAGAAGATTTCAGATATAGATAATGAACGGTGGTGATGTGCTCACGTTGTCGAAGTCCTTGTTGATGGTCCTCAGGAAGTGATCGGAAGGGTTCATTAGCGACGGGCAAGGAAACCCGCTCAGAGCAAAGAACTGCAACAAACGAGCAAGCAAACAAATTAGGTAACACAATTCACTGGCTTCAAGAGTTTCTTCTGTACTTTGACTGTAGTAATGCAAGTCCAGCAAGTGAGGAAGACAGGAACAGATGGCATGTGTGAAATTTCACATGTTTTGTCAAAGTTATCTACCTACGGACACCGACCAACCGAGACACATTTTTAATTTCTCCTCTGTGACCGGCACACCGTCACCTAGGAAAACACGCGTGTTTGTCAAACCGTGTGATCAATTTAATCACCCCATAAAAAAATTACTACCACCCAATAGTTCCTCAATACACCGATTAATTTCTTGCTTCGCACAGTGGTTTACCTAATACGAGTACCATACGATCTCTCCACAGTCGTCTACAGCTGAACCGAGCTTTCAGCCTCAGCTGTCACCACTGAAAAAACAGTCCAGAAAGCAAGCAAATCTTCGCCACTGTGCTATGAACGCGATGCCGCAGTTGAGTTAGGCGGCACCGATCGTTCAATGCATGTGTGATTCCTTTTTTAAAATAAATTGGGAGTAAGCTTCCCTGCCAAAACGAATGTTCCCGGTGCGTGGCGCAGTCCATATGTTCCCCAGCGGTTTGGATCGATCGTCTGCAGTGCTCCTAGCGCCTACCAGTGACTCGAGTAGGAGTAGTTCCCAACTGTGCATACAGTAGTTAATTAATATCGTGATCTATTTTTCCAAAGGAAAAAGTCCACAACAAACCTTTAATTTGTAGGTGAAAACTAAATCAAACCCTGAAATCTCAATCCCTGAAATGAGCACACCAAACTCTCTAATTTCGGTCTATTTTAAAACTTAACAGGACGTAGCCGGGATTTGCTGAATTGGGCCGGCCCAGTAGCGCAGTTACTCGCGCACACGCACTAATCTGGTTTTCTTAGTTTCTTTTCTTTTCTTTTTTTCATTTTTACACATGTTTAAATTTTCTCAGTATCCAATGTACATTTTTAACACACACATTAAATATTTTTGGATAAACTTTTGATATTTTCAAATACATTATGTACATTTTTAAATTAAATGTTTTAAAAACATTTTGAATACATGGTAATATTTTTTCAAATACATGTTTTACTTTTTTTAATGACAATGAACATTTTATAAAACTAAACGAACACTCTTTTACATCGTTCAACATTTTTAAATTTGCATACACTTCTTTTAAAGACAAGCCACATATATTCTGTTAATGTTATGACACATTTTTTTTACATCACGCAAACATATTTTTACATTGCACACACATTTTTTTGAAAATGTCACAAACACATTTTTTGAAACTCATTAGCACTTTAAAAAAATTCAGGTCGCAAAAAATGTTTATAAAGGTGTCCGCCTTTTCAAAGTTGTTGGTTTTTTAAAAGTATTCGAAATTTTCAAAAAGTGCTCGCACTTTATAAATGTTCAAAGATTTTTTACATTATTTATGAAATAATTTACGAAAAAAAACATTATTTAAAAAATGTGACACAATTTTAGAAATACGAAAGATTTTTCAAAGCATGTGAAATACTGTTCGAATTCTGAACATTTTTTGACAAATGTGATTTTTTTTAAATCGCGAACAGTTTTTAAAAATGCTAATAGAGTTTCAAAATTCCAAACAGTTTAAAAAACACAAAAAGAATTGAATTTGTTTGAAAAGTAGAAAACAGGAACATTTTTAACTTCCGAACAATTTAAAAAATGTGCGGACATTTTTTAAACCTCATGTATTCTTGTTTTGTATAGTGGGCCGGCCCAAATTCTTGTCCGAGAGAGTAGCTGGTAATCCCAGCCGGGATTGTAGTATTCCCGGTGTGCCAAACAGGTATTGGTTCCAAAATAGACCGGGATTACAAGTTCGGAGTGTCAATTTTCGAGATTCAAAGTTCAGGGTTTGATTTAGCTTTCGTGTACAAATTCGAGGTTTATTTTAGACTTTTTCCTTTTCTTCCAAAGTACGCACGTGGTGTTGCTTTTGCACGTTACAACTGTTCCACTTGTTCTCCTGGCGAACTATAGTCATTTTCTAACACTCCCTTCGTTGTACTCCCTCCGTTCGGAATTATTTGTCTCGGAAATGAATGTATCTAGAACTAAAATACGTCTAGATACATTCATTTCTACGACAAGTAATTCCGAACGGAGGGAGTATATAGAAAAACTCAAATGTCACACGTCAGGTACCCAAGTACACAATCAAAGGTGATATAACTAAGTTAATTGAGCTGTGGATGGTGTACCCAAGTACCCAACCAAAGGAGATATTACTTAAAAAGGAAGTCTTTTTATTTCCTTAGATTTAGATCAAAATTTTGGCTGAAATATTTTGGACTTGCAGACGTACCCCCATAAGGTATGTGTTAAAAAGATCACTACATATGTTTTAATTGATCATAATATCTCACCTACAAATCCAACCTAAACATAAAATAATTTGTATTACCACCGTCCATGTGGAACTGTGAATACCCTTACTAGGGTCGCGATCATGTCGAAAGTCCAAACACGTCCATACGATAGCGCGACAGCAACAACCAACAATGAACGGCAGCGAACCAACCTGTGGTTGGATGGTTAGAGCCTCTAACTTAGAGGGACTGTGGTATCTCGAGCCCATCAGGGTTCAAATCCTGGCGCTTCAATTTATTCCTGGATTTATTTCAGGATTTCCAGCAATGCACATTCAGTGAGAGGAGACGTTCCCGTCAACGACGAGGTGCCTACGTTGACTTCGTAAATTTCAAGATGATATGCCGGCTCGGTCTTCCGGAGGTACTTATAGGGTTAGAGTATGCATGTGTGCGTTTATAGGGATGAATTTATGCTTGTGTATATAAACGTTTGCGTCTGTACTGTGTTAAAAAACAATGAACGGCACGTATATGCACGTACGTGCCTACGTACGCACGCATACAACCGACGAACGTACAGTATGTACAGACATACCTGGTTAGTCTCGGCGGCGGGACCAAAGAAGACGGTCTTGCCGTAGGCGAGGAGGCAGAGCCCGTGGAAGAGGCCGTAGACCTCGGTGCTGGGCTGGTGCACGGCGGCGACGACGGTCATGCCCTCCCGGCGCGCGAGCCTGGCGATCCGGCTGACGACGTGGAAGGAGGCGGCGCTGTCGAGGCCGCTGGTGGGCTCGTCCAGGAACAGCAGCGCCGGCCGGGTGAGGATCTCCATGCAGATGCTGACCCTGCGCCGCTGGCCGCCGCTGATCCCCTTGTGCATCCACCCGCCGATGCGCGTGTCTGCCGCGCCTTCCAGCCCCATCTCCCGCAGTGTCTCCTCTGCCCGCTCCCGCTTCGCCGCCGCCGACATGCCGCTCGGCAGCTGCAGCGACGCCGAGTACCGCACCGCCTCCCGCACCGTCAGCGTCGTCATCAGCACGTCGTCCTGCGTCACGTACGCCTGCAACACGCAAATGATGCGTTCACGATCAGCCAGAATGAAAATGAGATTCTCCGAATTGAAATAGCTCATCCATGCATCCACTAGGGTAGGCTTACCGATGTTCCATAGGATAGCTTCTGCCTCCGGCCATTGATCAAGATGTCTCCTTTCTGGTTGACACCAGAGCCTAGCCTTCCTGTATTCATTGTTTGTTTGTACCACAGAAACTCGTAGGAATTAGCATAGATTCTTCTTCTTCTGACCACAAAAAATAAAAAATAAAGATATCTTGATACTGATCGTGTGTCGCTACGCGCTTGTACGCTAGCTTGTGAAACAACTCTTTCGATCGAGTAGTTTATCACGAAGGCTGGCTGTCTGACTAGCGAAGGCCAGCCCGGATACGAGATATCAATCGTACAAAAAAGATTCACGTGCATGTATACGGCAGCACCAACCTGCTAAAGCGTCTAGAAGGGTAGATTTGCCGCAGCCGGAGGGCCCCATGATGGCGAGCACCTCGCCGGGGCGCGCGTAGCCGTTGAGGCCGCGCAGGATGGGGACGCGGCCGGCCTTGCCGCCGGCGGCCGACACCCACAGGTCCTCCCACGAGAGCACGACGCCCTGGTCGACCCGGCGCAACGAGGCCTCGCGGACAACGGCGGGGGCACCGGCGGCGCCGTTCTCCACAGTGATCTCGAGCGAGGAAGACGTTCGCGACCGCGGCAGGGTCACCGGCATCGGCGCGAACGGCGGCGGCGGGAAGGAGCTCCCGCTGCCGAACGGGAAGCCGTCGGTGCTGCGCAGAGAGCCGCCGAGGGCGTCCGAGGCCGTGCCGGACGGCCCCTCGTCGTCGTGCGGGCGGCTCTGCTGCCGCGGCGGGCTCGGCTTCCACCTCGGCACGGCTGGCAGCAGCTGCTCGGACGCCATGTGCGGGTGCTTAGTGGACTCGATCGTTGGAGACGTGCGTAGAAGCTGCAATCAGCTAGAGGTTCTTTGCTGGTGATGACTTTGCAGAATGGCCGCGAGCTGAAACGGCTTAAATAGAGGGAAGATGAGGTGGTTGAGTGTATGATTTATTTGTACTTAATCCTAATTCAAATCACAACTTGCTTTACATTTATTTTTCTTGAATGCCCTTTTGAACACAGGAGCGGGTCAAAAGGGTGCCTAGTTCCTTGTGCCTGTATACGTACGTGCGTGTGGCCTTCAACTTCCTTTCTCTAATGATGAGAAGGTGTCCAATTTTTTGCAGACAAATAATATTGTCGTGACAAGTACGAGACTGACACCCATTGGGCAATTCTACTGCCGAAGCAGTGGTTCTGCTGTAGTAAAATGCTTACGTTTGTGTGCTTTCATTGCTTGGTACGAGGTCTTTCAGAGCAAATTACTCTGCTTCCTTCGGGTTACGCTACGCTGGAAATGCACGTTTAAAGAGATTTCGTACCGATGGTAAATTTCATCATAGTTGCCGACGACATAGTTGCTGACGTCCTCACCCAATAGATGACCTCACCCAATAGATGACTCACGCGCCTGTCCCCATGGTACTACGATTCGCTGAGGACACCTTAATCCTAGCTAGGGCAACACAACAAACTGTGACAACTTCGTGAAAAATTATTGATGACTCCAAACTCCACTCGGCTCTACATTAATTTTCAAGAAACTACTGCCCATATAGCCCTCTACTTATTTCTTGGGCTCCTTCCTCCTTGAAGAAATGACCATAGAACGACTTGATCAACATAGGAGATGTTTCTTTTTGCTAGACAAGGCTTGGTTGCCTGGGACAGGGTTTGAACTCTTAGAGTTGTTGGGGGCTCAGGGTTAAAAACCATTCAAGAACAACGATTTTCTCTTATGTTGACAATGTTTTATTTTGTAGCTTTCTGCTGCCTCTTGAGCTTGCGTTGGTTTTTCCCTTGAAAAGAAAAGGGTGATGCAGCAAAGTACAGTAAATATTTCCCTCAGTTTGAGAACCAAGGTGTCAATACAGTAGGAGACATCACAAGTCACCGAATACCTGCAGAAACAATCAACAAACTTGCACCCAACGCGGTAAGGGTTGTCAATCCCTTCACGGTGCAAAAGTGAAATCTGATAGAGAAAGATAAACGGTAAAGTAAATATTTTTGGTATTTTTGATTTATAGATCGGAAAATAAAAGATTGCAAAATAGTAGAACGGAAACTAGTATGATGTAAAAGAGAATCAATATAATGGAAAAGAGACCCGGGGGCCATAGGTTTCACTAGTGGCTTCTCTAAGATAGCAAATATTACGGTGGGTGAATGAATTACTGCCGAGCAATTGATAGAAAAGCGCATAATTATGACAATATCTAAGACAATGATCATGAATATAGGCATCATGTCTGTGTCAAGTAGACCGAAACGATTCTGCATCTACTACTATTACTCCACACATCGACCGCTATCCAGCATGCATCTAGAGTATTAAGTTCATAAAGAACGGGGTAACGCATTAGGCAAGATGACATGATGTAGAGGAATTAACTCAAGCAATATGATGAAAACCCCATCTTTTTATCCTTGATGGAAACAATACAATACGTGCCTTGCTGCCCATACTGTCACTGGGAAAGGACACCGCAAAATTGAACCCAAAGCTAAGCACTTCTCCTATTGCAAGAAAAAACAATCTACTAGGCCAAACTAAACCGATAATTCAAAGAGACTTGCAAAGACATCAAACCGTGCATATAAGAATTCAGAGAAGACTCAATTAATATTCATAGACAATCTGGCCATAAATCCATAATTCATCGGATCTCGGCAAACACACTACAAAAGAATATTACATCGAATAGATCTCCAAAAAAATCGAGGAGAACATGGTATTGAAAATAAAAGAGAGAGAAGAAGCCATCTAGCTACTAGCTATGAATCCATAGGTCTGAGGTAAACTACTCACGCTTCATCGAAAGAGTAATGATGTTGATGTAGAAGCCCTCCGTGACCGAATCCCCCTCCAGCAGGACGCCGAAAAAGGCCCCTAGATGGGATCTCACGGGTACAGAAGGTTGAAGCGGTGGAAAAGTGTTTTCGTGGCTCCCCCTGATGTTTTTTGGGTATAAGAGTATACATAGGCGAAGGAACTAGGTCAGGAGAGCTTCGAGGGGCCCATGAGGTAGGGGGCGCGCCCTCCATCCTCGTGGCCGCCTTATTGAGTCTCCGACTTCATCTCCAAGTCTCCTGGTTTGCTTCTGGTCCAAGAAAGATCATCGCGAAATTTTCATTCCGTTTGGTATTCCTTTTCTGCGAAACTCTAAAATAGGCAAAAAAACAGAAATTGGCACTGGGCTCTCGGTTAATAGGTTAGTCCCAAAAAATAATACAAAATAGCATATAAATGCATATTAAACATCCAAAACAGATAATATAATATCATGGAACAATTAAAAATTATAGATACATTGGAGACGTATCAAGCATCCCCAAGCTTAATTGCTGCTCGTAGTCAAGTAGGTAAATGATAAAAATAGAATTTTTGATGTGGAATGCTACCTAACATATTTATCCATATAATTTTCTCTGTTGTGGCATGGATGTTCAGATCCGAAAGATTCAAAAAAAGTTTCATATTGACATAAAAACAATAATATTTCAAGCATACTAACAAGGCAATTATGTCTTCTCAAAATAACATGGCCAAAGAAAGCTTATCCTTACAAAATCATATAGTCTAGCTATGCTCCATCTTCGTCACACAAAAATAGTCAAATCATGCACAACCCCGATGACAAGCCAAGCAATTGTTTCATACTTTCATGTTCTCAAACATTTTCAACTTTCACGCAATACATGAGCGTGAGCCATGGACATCGCACTATGGTGGAGAGAATATGGTGGTTGTGGAGAAGACAAAAAGAGGGAGATAGTCTCACATCAACTAGGCGTATCAACAAACTATGGAGATGCGCATCAATAGAATCAATGTGAGTGAGTAGGGATTGCCATGCAACGGATGCACTAGAGCTATAAGTGTATGAAAACTCGAAAAGAAACTAAGTGGGTGCGCATCCAACTTGCTTGATCATGAAGACCTAGGGCATTTGAGGAATCCCATCGTTGGAATATACAAGCCAAGTTCTATAATGAAAAATTCCCACTAGTATATGAAAGTGACAAAATAAAAGACTCTCTATCATGAAGATCATGGTGCTACTTTTAAAGCACGAGTCTGGAAAAAGGATAGTAACATTACCCCTTCTCTTTTTTCTCTCATTTTTCTTTTCTTTTTTTCTTTTCTTCTTTCTTTTCTTTTCTTTTCTTTTCTTTTCTTTTCTTTTTTCTTGGCTTCTGTGACCTCTTTTTTTTCTTTATTTCTTCACATGGGACGATGCTTTAATAATGATGATCATCACACTTCTATTTGCTTACAACTCGAAAAAATTACAACTCAATGCTTAGAACAAAATATGACTCTATGTGAATGCCTCCGGCAGTGTACCGGGATGTGCAATGAATCAAGAGTGACATGTATGAAAGAATTATGAAAGGTGGCTTTGCCACAAATACGATGTCAACTACATGATCATGCAAAGCAATATGTCAATGATGAAGCGTGTCATAATAAACGGAATGATGGAAAGTTGCATGGCAATATATCTCGGAATGGCTATGAAAATGCCATAATGGGTATGTATGGTGGCTGTTTTAAGAAAGGTATATGGTGGGTGTATGATACCGATGAAATTTGCACGGCACAAGAGAGGCTAGCAATCGTGGAAGGGTTAGAGTGCGTATAATCCATGGACTCAATATTAGTCAAAAAGAACTGACATACTTATTGCAAAAATCTATTAGTCATTGAACGAAGTACTACACGCATGCTTCTAGGGGGATAGATTGGTAGGAAAATACCATTGCTCGTCCCCGACCGCCACTCATAAGGAAGACAATCAATAAATACTTCATGCTCTAAATTTGTTACATAAAGGTTCACCATACGTGCATGCTACGGGACTCACAAACCTCAACACAAGTATTTCTCAAATTCACAATTACTCCACTAGCATGACTCTAATATCACCATCTTCATATCTCAAAACATTCATAAAGAGTCAAACTTCTCATAGTATTCAATGCACTTTATATGAAAGTTTTTATTATATCCCTCTTGGATGTCTATCATATTAGGACCAAATTTATAACCAAAGCAAATTACCATGTTGTTCTAAAAGACTCTCAAAATAATATAAGTGAAGCATGAGAATTCATAAATTTCTATAAAATAAAGCCACCGCCGTGCTCTAAAAAGATATAAGTGAAGCACTAGAGCAATATTGCCTAGCTCAAAAGATATAAGTGAAGCACATAGAGTATTATAATAAATCACGATTCATGCGTGTCTCTCCCAAAAGGTGTGTACAAAAAGGATGACTGTTGTAAACTAAAAAACAAAGAATCAAATCATACAAGACGCTCCAAGCAAAACACATATCATGTGGTGAATAAAAATATAGCCTCAAATAAAGTTAACGATAGACGAAGACAAAAGAGAGGATGCCTTCTGGGGCATCCCCAAGCTTAGGATTTTGGTTTTCCTTGAATATTAGCTTGGGGTGCCTTGGGCATTCCCAAGCTTAGGCTCTTGCCACTACTTATTCCATAGTCCATCAGATCCTTACCCAAAACATGAAAACTTAACAACACAAAACTCAACAGAAAATCTCATGAGCTCCGTTAATATAACAAAATAAATCACCACTTTAAGGTACTGTTGAAAACTCATTATTTATTTATATTGGTGTAATATATACTGTATTCCAACTTTTCCATGGTT
>NC_041389.1:444713186-444724817 GCF_002162155.2 Triticum dicoccoides | reverse complement strand
CACGCAAAAAACAGAATCTGTCAAAAATAGAACAGTGTAGCAATCTATAACTCTTGAATACTTCTGTAACTCCAAAAATTCTGAAATATTAGGAAAACCTGAGCAATTTATGTGCCAATCCAGATAAAAAATAATCAGATCAAAAGCATGTTTATGTGAATTAAGAAAATTATTTTCCTGGGCGTAAAAGTTTCTCATTTTCACCAGGATCAACACAACTATCACCGTAAGCTCTCCTAATGGTTTAACTTGGCACAAACACTAACTAAAACATAAAACCACATCTAACCAGAGGCTAGATGAATTATTTATTACTAAACAGGAACAAAAAGCAAAGAACAAAAATAAATTTGGTTGCCTCCCAACAAGCGCTATTGTTTAACGCACTTAGCTAGGCATAAAAACACGAATAGATCTAAGTATTGTCATCTTTAGTATGCAATCCATAAGTGGCTCTCATAATAGATTCATATGGCAATTTAATTTTCTTCCTAGGAAAGTGTTCCATGCCTTTCCTTAAGGGAAATTGGAATCTAATGTTTCCTTCTTTCATATAAATAATTGCACCAATCGTTCTAAGGAAAGGTCTACCAAGAATAATAGGACATGTAGGATTGCAATCTATATCAAGAACAATGAAATCTACGGGCACATAATTCATATTTTCAACAATAAGAACATCATTAATATTTCCCATAGGTTTCTTAATAGTGGAATCTGCAAGATGCAAATTTAAAGAACAATCATCAAATTCAGGGAAACCTAATACATCACACAAAGTTTTGGAAATCGTGGAAACACTAGCACCCAAATCACATAAAGCATGACATTCATAATCTTTAATCCTAATCTTAATAGTAGGTTCCCACTCATCATAAAGGTTTGTAGGGATAGAAACTTCTAATTCAAGCTTTTCTTCAAAAGATTGCATCATAGCTAGCATCAACGATATGTTTAATAAAAGCTTTGTTTTGATTATAAGCATGAGGAGAATTCAATACGGATTGCAACAAGTAATACAATCTATTAAAGAACAATTATCATAATTAAATTCCTTGAAATCCAAAAGACTGGGTTCATTGCTACTTAAAGTCTTGACCTCTCCAATCCCACTTTTATTAATTTTTGCATCTAGATCTAAAATTTCTGAATCATTGGGACGCCTTTTAACTAAAGTTGACTCATCTCCAGTCCCATATTTATCAAGATTAATATTGAAAAACAAAGAATCAATAGGAGTCACATGAATCACTTTTAGATCTTCATCATTATTTTCATGAAAACTAGAAGAACACACTTTTACAAACCAATCTTTTTAGCACGCATCTTAGCGATTCTTTCTTTCCACTCATCAATGGAAATTCTCATGGCTTTGAAAGACTCATTGATAGCATGCCTAGGTGGAATATATCTTAGTTTCAAAGAATCAACATCAAGAGAAATTTTGTCCATGTTCCTAGCCAAGTCATCAATCTTGAGAAATTTTTCTTCAATCAAAGCATTAAAATTCTTTTGCAAACTCATAAATTCTTTAACACTATTCTCAAAATCAGAGAGCATAATTTTCATAAGATTGTTGTAGGAATTACCATAATTATTAGAGGAATTACTAGGAAACGACCTGGGATTAAAATTGCCTCTATATGTGTTGTTACCAAAATTGTTCCTACCAACAAAATTCACATCCATTGATTCATTATTATTCTCAATCAAAGTGTACAAAGGCATATCATTAGGATCAAAATAAGAACTCTTATTAGCAAATAATTTCATAAGTTCATCCATATTTCCACTCAAAACATTAATCTTTTCAAGCGCATGCACTTTTTACTAGTAGATCTTTCGGTGTACCATTGAGAATAATTAACCATGATATTATCTAGGAGCTTAGTAGCCTCTCTAAAGTAATTTCCATAAAAGTGCCCCCCGCGGCCGAATCTAAAAGATTTCTAGAAGCAAAATTCAATCCGACATAATTTTTTTGTATAATCATCCACAAATTCAATCATCAATTTCATCCTCTCCCAAGATTGTGCAATATGCTCGTTATCAAGTTGCTTAAAATTCATAATATAATTCCTAAGGGAGATGATCTTAGCGGGAGGAAAATACTTAGAGATGAAAGCATCTTTACACGTATTCCATGAATCAATACTATTTTTGGGCAAAGATGAAAATCAAGTTTTAGCACGATCTCTAAGAGAAAACGGAAATAGCTTCAATTTAACAATATCATTATCCATATCTTTCTTCTTTTCCATATCGCACAAATCAATGACATTGTTTAGATGGCAAGCGGAATCTTCACTAGGAAGGCCAGAAAATTGTTCTTTTGTAACAAGATTCAGCAAAGTGGCATTAATTTCATAAGATTCAGCATTAGTAGTGGGAGCAATCGAAGTGCTAATAAAATCATTATTGTTAGTGTTGGATAAATAACACAATTTAGTATTATCTTGGGCCATCGTGACAAAGCAAGCAATCCAACACACAAGCACACACGAAGCAAGCAAAGAAGACGAACGGAAGAGGGGCGAAGAAAAGGCAAACCTTTTTGAAAATCGTTTTAGAGGTAGGGGAGAGGAAAACAAGAGGCGAATGGAAAATAATGTAATGCAAGAGATGAGAATTTATGATGGGTACTTGGTGTGTCTTGACTTGATCGATGTAGATCTCCTCGACAATGGCGCCGGAAATTCTTCCTGCTACCTCTTGAGCTTGCGTTGGTTTTTCGCTTAAAGAGAAAGGTGATGCAGCAAAGTAGAGTAAGTATTTCCCACAGTTTGAGAACCAAAGTATCAATCCAGTAGGAGACAACACACAAGTCACCGAATACCTGTAGAAACAATCAACAAACTTGCACCCAACGCGATAAGGGTTGTCAATCCCTTCACGGTTACTTGCAAAAGTGACATCTGATAGAGATAGATAAACGGTAAAGTAAATATTTTTGGTTTACAGATCGGAAAGTAAAAGATTGCAAAATAGTAGAACGGAAACTAGTATGATGTAAAAGAGATTCAATATAATGGAAAAGAGACCCGGGGGCCATAGGTTTCACTAGTGGCTTCTCTCAGATAGAAAATATTACGGTGGGTGAACGAATTACTGCCGAGCAATTGATAGAAGAGCGCATAATTATGACAATATCTAAGGCAATGATCATGAATATAGGCATCACATCTGTGTTAAGTAGACCGAAACGATTCTGCATCTACTACTATTACTTCACACATCGACCGCTATCCAGCATGCATCTAGAGTATTAAGTTCATAAAGAACGGAGTAATGCATTAGGCAACATGGCATGATGTAGAGGAATTAACTCAAGCAATATGATGAAAACCCCATCTTTTTATCCTTGATAGAAACAGTACAATACGTGCCTTGCTGCCCCTACTGTCACTAGGAAAGGACACCGCAAGATTGAGCCCAAAGCTAAGCACTTCTCCCATTGCAAGAAAAACCAATCTACTAGGCCAAACTAAACCGATAATTCGAAGAGACTTGCAAAGACATCAAATCATGCATATGAGAATTCAGAGTAGACTCAAATAATATTCATAGATAATTTGGTCATAAATCCACAATTCATCAGATCTCGGCAAACACACCACAAAAGAATATTACATCTAGTAGATCTCCAAGAACATCGAGGAGAACATGGTATTGAGAATCAAAGAGAGAGAAGAAGCCATCTAGCTACTAGCTATGGACCCGTAGGTCTGAGGTGAACTAGTCACGCTTCATCGGAAGGGTAATGGTGTTGATGTAGAAGCCCTCTGTGATCGAATCCCCTCCGGCAGGACACCTGAAAAGGCCCCTAGATGGGTTCTCATGGGTACAAAACGTTGCGGCGGGTGGAAAGTGTTTTCGTGGCTCCCCTTGATGTTTTTGGGGTATAAGAGTATATATAGGCAAAGGAACTAGGTCAGGAGAGCTCCGAGGGGCCCACGAGGTAGGGGCGCGGCCTACCCCCCTGGGTGCGCCCTCCACCCTCGTGGCCGCCTCGTTGAGTCTCCAACTTCATCTCCAAGTCTCTTGGTTTGCTTTTGGTCCAAGAAAGATCATCGCGAAAGTTTCATTCCGTTTGGACTCCGTTTGGTATTCCTTTTCTGCGAAACTGTAAAACAGGCAAAAAAACAAAAACTGACACTGGGCTCTCGGTTAATAGGTTAGTCCCAAAAAATAATATAAAATAGCATATAAATGCAGATTAAACATCCAAAGCAGAAAATATAATAGCATGGAACAATCAATAATTATAGATACGTTGGAGACGTATCACCTTCTCGTGCGTGTACTGTGTTCTTGAAGTTGGAGAAGAAAAACTTCACTGTCATGCATAGTTGGTTGATATTGAATGAATAACCCAAGTGGAACCTATACATTGCCAAAACCGTCGGCCATGTGACCGAGGAAGAAACTAATGATCCAACCGATGCAACAAAAGAACCTCCCAAGAAAGTTAGAAGAGTATTATGGGGAAATAAGTGGGAGGGGGCGAGGGCGAAGTGAGACGGAGCAGTGCCCAGATGACAGAGAGGTTCGAAGACATATTGACCTTGAAGGCGGTGGATTTAGATGACGATGCGGGAATGACCATGCAAGCCGTCTGTTACAAGATGTTACAGCGGCAGAAGGATGAGTTGGACAACGATGAGATGGAGGTGGATACGGAGGAGGCCGACATGATGGCGATGGCAGACTGAGTGTGGAGGCTCGGATTGCCGGTCCGACAGGGTAGAAAATCCAATAGTTTGCACAAACTGCAGGACTGATATTCTTTTGTAATCAGGCATGTAAAAACAAAGCAAGTTGCCTCTTTTTGGTTGTGATCGGGCGATGATGTGATCCGACGCACTCTTTGAATCGAACGTATTTGAATTTTAAATTGCTCTTTACTAATGGACATATAGAGGATAACTTCGGATGACCAACTCCCGTATCAGTGTTCGTGGACTGGTCTCCCTTGGTCCGTGGAGGGATGTGGTGTCCTGTCTGGTTTGTGGGTTGGCATTGGAGATGTCCATAGAGCATCTACAGCCGGGCGCCCCAAACGGCCCGGTCACTGACCGATCACAAAATTCTGACCTAGACGGGTGCCAGAAATGGGCGTCAAACAACCGGGCTGACCAGCACCCCTCATATCTAGCCCAAATATGGGGCGGATATGGGGACGCCCGGGCGCACCCACCATGTCGGACCCCGCCCACTCTAGCCCACCCAAACCCACATATATTCGTCATCATCCGTTCGTCGGACCAGACCCTAGCAATTTCACACTCCTCTCCCTTCCACTCCCTCCGCCACCCGAGCTCACCTCTGGCAATTTTCAGCCATCTCCGGCATGGCGGGCAGCAGACTAACTCTGATCAGTTCAGATCCCTCGACTGGGGTGTCACCCCATGCTGGTTAGAGGAGGCAATGGCGGTCCGCATTGCACTTCGCCGCTCTGGACAGCGCCCGGCTGACGGACGGATCTGTCCGGCGCGACTACATAGTGTCGGCTCAACGGGCGCTTGGGTCCTCTGGGGCTGGATCATTGTTGTCCCACCACACGGAAAATCTCTCCTTCTCCAGCATTGGTCAGGCAGACTATGAGTCCCACCGAGAACGGGCAGCCCGTCGTGGGAAGGAGAGGATAAGGGCCGCCGAGGCCTATATCACGACGGCGGTGGCTGATGCGGCGACCTAGGCAGCTACAGAGGAGGAATCCATCCGCACCCGCATTGTGAAGAAACAACAGCGGAGAAACACGCACGCCCTAGCCCGAGAGCAGAATCGGGCGGTCCGAGGCATGGCTGCCAAGAAGGAGAAGGAGGATATCGCTGGCGACGAGCAGATCCGGCTTGATCCCTACTACGTCTTCGACATGCACTTCCATGAGAATGATAGAAATGGTACCGGCAAGGGCAAGGGCAATCGTGGATGATCTCCACCATAGACAAACATGCCAAATTTTGGTAGTCCGATGGCATGTTTAGTTAGTAGAGATGGAGTAGTCGGACGATGTGTGTGCATCGACGTAGGTGCATGAGTTTGTATGGATTTGAGATATAATAATTGAGGTGTCCGGATGTGGATTGCATTATTTGAGGCGTGACCGCTCAGTGTCAGCGCGTCCGCGGGCGTTTGAGGGGCTAAATTTGCCCATCACGGCTGTAGATGCTCTTACTGACCAACTCTATGTGCTTTCATGATTTAAATGTGGCTCAGTCAGTCGAATATTTAAGTTCAGTTAACTTGGTACAGTTACCTTATCTTGTGTCGTGCACGGATCGAAACATCAAACATAGGATTACTAATTAGCCAGCTGTGAAACAAAAATGAAGGTTCATGACTTAGCTGGCCCCTAGCGGTGTGGTTACCCGTCGGCTGTCCTTCCTTGACATTCGTTTTGGGTTCCATAAAGCGCTGCTGGGGTTTACTAGCAAGCTCATAGTCGTTGACCAAAAGAAAAAATCAAGCTCGTAGTCGTTGAGCGCTACATCGATCATTAGCATTAGCCGATAGCCGTACGACGCTTCCGTGTTTTTTGCAGCCGAGACCTGTGCACGACATGATTAGAAGCCACACAGATTTAAAAAATGAGGCCTGGTGGAGAGCCTGGTGGCTTTGGGATGACTGCGTCCATGGGGATCAGATTTCAAATTTTGTGTATGATAACCCTAGGAAGCCTATAATATGTATGGGAGATCTTAATGAACTTTTGTATGATGTGAATAAAAGTAATGCTAATGTGAATTATCGTCTGTATGCTTTTTGTACTTTGATCAAGAATTGTGGTTTTTTGATTTGGGGTTCTCGGGTCCTACTTATACTTGGATTAATAGAAGATTTTCTTCCAAACCTACTCATGAAAGGCTTGATAGAGGTTTATTTAATCCTGATTAGTGTGCTGAGTACCCCCTCACTAAAGTTCTTAACCTTCGCATTATTCTTAGTGATCACGCTCCCATCCTTATTATCACTGAAGTTAGGTACAGAAAACCTAAACAAAGTTTCAAGATCGATAATTGATGGCTGAAGGAGAATGATTTTAAGTCTTTTGCTAGAAGTGCTTGGATCTCTGCTACCAACTGGTATTTTTCTGCTCGTACTAATAATCTTGCAGGTGCTTTAAAAGTTTGGTGCAAAAAGAAGAAGCCTATTCAACAGGAGCTTGCCAACCTAAAACAACAAATTAACAGTATTCAAATGCAGCCACTGTCCATGCAGGACCATCAAATGGAATCGTCGCTCATTATCAAGTATGAACAAAATCTGTCAAAGCTTATTGATTTTTATGGGCAAAGAGCTAAGAAATTTTTTGCCACCCAAGGAGACAGGAATACTAAATTTTTCACCATGTTGTTCTTAAAAGAAGAAAGAGGAATACTATTGTTTCCATAAAAGATGAGAATGGCAATGTCCACTTTAATCCTCAAGACATTGTGAATACTTTTGTGAACTATTTTAAATACATATTTGCTTCTCCTAATGTGAATGTTGGTAGGCCTTTTCTTGCATCAGTCTTCCTCTTGACTACTAGGATTACACCTACAGTGTCCCAAGCAAGGAGGAAATTCTCAGCACTATCAAGAACATGAAGCTAAACCCCTCTCCGGGACCTGATGGTTTCAATATCGAATTCGCCATTGCCACCTGGAGTTGGATTGGTGACGATGTCACTGTTATGGTGAGAAAGTTTTACCAAACATGTATAATGCCATCACATATTAGTGATACTCACATTGCTCTATTCCTAAGAAATTGGTCTCACAAATCCCTTCTGATATCGACCTATCGGCCTTTGCAATGTCATTTATAAGATCATTTCCAAAACCTTGGCCAATAGATTAAAGTCTCACCTTCCTGACTATATTGATCCTTCCTAACAAGCCTTCATTGAAGGTAGACGCATATCCAATAGTATCATCTTAGCCCAAGAGATCACTCACACTTTTGCCCTTAAATCTTGGAAACAACAAGCATTCTTGCTTAAAATTGACTTGGCCAAGGCTTTTGATCGCCTTGAATGGAACTTCATAGTCTCCGCTCTTTCATGCAAAGGGTTGTATGCTCATTTTATAAATTTGGTTTACGCTTGCATCTCTCCTCCTAGAGTTTCAGTCATTATCAATGGCAACCTTCCGCCAACTTTTCTAGTAACAGAGGTATCAGGCAAGGATGTCCTTTATCGCCTTATCTTTTTGTCCTTGCAATTAATGAACCATCTTTAAGCCTCCAAGATGCTATGGCTGATAATTGCTTATCCTGTATCTCTCTTGGTCCAAATCGTCCTCCGGTTCACTCCATGCTTTTTGCTGATGATTTGTTGGTATGTGGCAATGCTATGGTGCGGGAAGCAAATCAGATGGCCAATCTCATCAACCATTTCTGCTGCCAATCTGGTCAGATTTTGAATTGGGATAAATCTTCTATTCTCTTTAGTGCTAGTGTGTCCCAGCCTTTAGCTCAACAAATCACTCATCTTCCATGTTCCTCTCATTTATAGTAGATCTACGCATCTTGGGCACCCGTTAATCCTCCCAGCTAAGGATCGTGCTTTTGCTTACAACTTTGTCTATGACAAGTTAATAAGCTTCTCACCTACAAAGCGAACAAGTTGTCCCATGCTACGAGGCTCGAGCTTATTAATTCTGTATTGGCCTCCATCCCTGTCTATTACATGTCCAACATCCTTTTCACTAAAAAATTCCTTGCAAAGCTCACTGCCATTATCAGGAACTTCTGGTGGGTTGGAATTAGAGAGGAGCCGGGTGCTAGAGCTATGTGCCTTTGGGCTTGGAAGGCTCTTTATACTCCTAAGAAGGAGGGAGGCCTTGGTATTAAGAACATGCTTGCTATTAATCAAGATCTTCTTCTTGCTTTGGCTCGGAGGCTTGCTAAAAATCCTGAAGGACACCTCTACAAAATTCTTCAGGAGAAATATTTTTCCCAATTCTTCTATTTGGAGAGTATCTGCTAACACCCCAAAATCTGCTTTCTGGTCCTCTATTCTTAAAGTGATGCCTTTGCTTAAATCTCATGCTTTTGTTCAGATTTCATAGGGGCATTTATGATCATCTCATATTCCAGAATAGCAACTACATTTACCCTGCTAAGATATCTGATCTTTGGCTTCCTGGACAAAAACACTGGAATGTGCAGCTAATTAACGATCTCTTTGAGCAACCAGTTGCTACAACTATTCTTGATACTCCTATTGTCTATGACGACTGCAGGGACTCTCTCTGTTGAGACTTGTCTCCATCAAGGAAATGTAGCTCCAAAAGCACGTACAAACTATGCCTCCAACAGATCCATTCTAATCATGCCAATGTCCCAACACAGGTAAACTCAATAATAAAGGATACTCTACACCATGTTTGTAAACAAAAGCATATGGTCCCTAGGGTCCAAACTTTTGCTTGGAGAATTCTTAGGAGAGCTCTTCCAACTGGAGTTAGGGCGGGTAAGTTTTCTGTTCATATTAGCTCTCATTGCTCCAGATGCAGCCTTGATGAAGATGCTCTTCATCTCTTCTTTCTTTGTACGTTTTAGAGCTGCCTGGCTTGCATTCCCCTGGTCTATTAGGATTGATTCTCTGGTTCAGTGGCATTCTTCTATTCCTGACATCATTCATGCTCTTTTAACTATGAATCTCCACATGCAACTGTTGAAAACATTTTTACCTTCATGTGGTGTGTCTCTGCAAAGCAAGAAATGATGCTCTTTTTTGCAGGAAATACTCTCTTCCTCACCAAATTCAACACGCTTCCCTTGCTATTTCCTCTTAAAAGGCTTTGCATGACTCAACTCTGGGAGGGCAGCAGGATGCAATGTCTCGACAAAACTCTCAGGACCGACTATAGGACCAGATTTTGCAAGGCTCCACTATAATATCTGACCTTCTTATTAAAGGTACCAAAGTTTACTCTGATGCCTCTTGGCACATGAAAACCATTCCTAGAATAGGTAATTCTCCAGCTACAGGGATTGGAATCTACATTGACCAACCAGGGGACAAATATGAAAGGAACATTATGGTTCAAGCTTCGGCCGACGATGCTCACTCTCCCCTTGTGGTTGAAGCTTTAGCTCTTCAGCTGGCTAACAAGATAGCGCGAGTTCTTCAAATGCAGAATGTCTCTTTTCTCATGGACAATCTTTCTCTTGCTAAGATGGCCGCTTCCAGGAACCTAAGCGCAACAACAACCATTTCAGGCATATTGCACCCTCGGTGACCTCTTGGTGGGCTCGGTTCAAGTCTGATTTTTATAACATACAATATGGACTGCTTGCTCATAAGAGACATGTGGTCTCTTCCATCTTGCAAAATCTACCACAGGACCCTCCTTAGCATCCTGATCTAGGTCCTAGCTCTAGACCCCACTACCATCCTTTGTAATTACCACCATGTAATAGCTCTTGATTGCTTTTTAATATATATGCAGTAGGAGCCTTTCCTACTGTCTCCATTTTCAAAAAAAAAAATAGTACGCCATGGAGATGTCGACCGCCTGTTAGTAGTTTTCTTTAGGACACTTATCCACAACATCATGTTGTTTACCACAATCACATGGGGCTTCAATGGTATTGCTCACAATACAGCTCATCAAGATCTCAACTCTAGGTTAGAACCTGCCATTTGTTGTACTCATTCAGCTCATGGCAATAGGCCTTGCCCTACTATGCTACATATTCAAAATTTCCAAGTTGAGGGTTTTGTAATACATGCTGTACTATGCATATGAGTTGAATGAAATCTTGGTGCTTGATGGCGCCTTTCTTGTGTTCAGAAAAATGGGGATGGCAGAGCAACGATCGGACAATCCATTCAGTTCTTGTCAAAATATGGTGTGGCACTGATTCAGTGACAAAGCCCGGCGAAAACACTGACCACGAGGTCGTCTGTGAGGACATGCATGCGGGGGATAGGAGGCGAGAGGAAATCAGGAGAGGGAAGCTACCTCGGGTGCAAAATGTGTGGCGTGACAAAACGGACACTAACGAAATCGACGGGTTTGCAGACCAATCTGGTATGACACTGGAGAAACCGGCAAAATCACTGTTCTGACATGTGGTCAAAATCAGTTCACAAACTAAACTGTTGGCGATTTTTTTCCGCTCCGCCGACACTTTTGTGTAGTGCACGATAGCCAGGCTCCACACTACACTATGCAGCGCCTAAGTGACAGGCATTGCACGTCTGGTCAGCATCACACCTCGGACTGTCCAAAAATTGCTAAGGCAGTGTGCAATGCCTGAGAGTTAGGAGCCTCACTATACAGTGTAGCGCCTAGTGTCTAGGCGTTGCACTAGTGGCTTCACTATTTGCCATTACAAGATGAAGCAGCCACTAGTGCAACGCCTAGCGTATAGGTGCTACACTGTATAGTGTAGCGTCTAGCTCTCGGGTGTTGCACACTGACTTAGCAATTTTCAGGCGACTTGAGGTGTGAGGCTGGCCAGGCATGTAGCGCGTGTCAGTCAGGCACTGCACAGTGTAGTGCGGCGTCTGACTATCGGGAACTACACGAAAGGGTCAGCGGAGCGAAAGGTTTTCGCCAACAGTTCAATTTGTGAATTGATTTCAACCACATGTCATATTTGTCGTTTTTTACGGAGAAACCCGAGCATGCA
>NC_041389.1:444711586-444712905 GCF_002162155.2 Triticum dicoccoides | reverse complement strand
GGGGTCTTTGGGAACCACCTATCGAGGGCGCCTAGAAACCGAACTCAAACGCGTCCTTTCTTCCTGACTCCGGGGAAACATCAGCAGGTGTTATTGTCAGAAATCACCTTGGATTGGTTGCACTGGCAGGTGGTCAACGCCTTCTACCCTTTAAATATGTGGAGGAAGCTAAAATGGCTTCTGTTTTGTAGGGCCTCTCTGTACTGCAGAAATACTATAACGGACCAGTATGTGTGTAATCTGATTGTGCAACAGTTCCAGCTCTTCTGTGCAGCACATCATGCAATCAGTCCACTCTATTTCCCATTGCCACGGACGTCAGACACCTAACAAAAATGTTCAAGGAGGTAACATTCAAAGCAGTAAAGAGGACCAGCAACCAGATGGCTCATGAGCTAGCTACTCTTGCAAGGAGACAAGGAAGTTCATTACTTTCGGAAATGTACCACCCAACCTCAGTAGCATCCTCAAGGACGATTGTAACTTTCCTCCGACAGTAATATAAGTTGTGGCTGGCTTTTTCTCAGAAAAAAGAGGCAACCCAATGGTCTGGATGACTTGTTGTTTGTGAATCATGCAAGAATTGTTGTGTGTATAGCAGTGCTCTTTATTCTTTCTTCTGTGACTTTGATAGTGATGAGCTCGACCGCACATGTCCGCTGAGAATTAAGTTTGCTTACATCAAAATAAATCAAAAGTAATTAACTCAATCCATACGTTGTCTGTAAAGCATTAATTTTGGTTATATCTTGCGTAAGCACCTCAATTACTCCATGTGCTCAGGCGAGAAAAAATTAATCCAAGTACTGTTTAATTCGTAGTCCCTTCATCCGAAAATACTTTCTTTCTTTTGAAAAAGGGATATCCCCGGGACTCTGCATCAGGACGATGCATACAATCATCTTTATTAAGTTATTCAATAGAGTCTAGCAAAAGAAATATAAAGATCATCCCAAAGCCAGCTACGGGACAAACAAAGTCACTACACCAACAAGTATAAAGATGTGCCCTGACCGCATCATCAGATACCTTGTAATCCAGTGCCCTCAAGAAGCCACCCGCTTGGCAAGCTGAGAGCACCAACCGGTCCGAGCGTCCCACAATGCACACACTCTACGATCCGCTGCTGCCATCTTCCCGCCGTCCCATCCGGAAATAATTGTCGAAGAAATATATGTATTTAGACGTATTTTGGTTCTACATACATCCATTTTTATCAGTTTCTGCCACAAGTAATTTCGGACAGGAGTATTACTTATGCATCAAAATATGCATTACATAGGGTAATTATTGATTTTTGGGTTCCACCCCCCATTTTA
>NC_041389.1:444662326-444711076 GCF_002162155.2 Triticum dicoccoides | reverse complement strand
TCGTCCATCCTCTCCTATAGCCGCCTGGACACCGACTACCCATGTTTCGGCACGGCCAATCGTTCTTTCTCCTTCTAACATCCACCTCCATGATTTGGTAATCCATCATTGATGGTGGCCGCTGGCGTCAAATGGAGTGTCGACTCGCGAATAAGCTTCAAGTTTCAACTAGAACTGCTGGGTCCTCATAACATGCTCGACACTACTAGCCATGCCCATTGCATTTATCTTGCTTTCTTCACCTCACTAACATCGTTGTCACCCTCCTCACTTTCCTCTCGTGGTCATCTCGATAAAACTGGGCACCAGCCATCGGCCAGGAGGCAGGAATTCACCACTCCAATCACACACTCCTCTATAGCTTTTTTTTGAAAAGGAGGTCATCCCCGGCCTTTGCATCGGAAAGATGCATGCGGCCACTTTATTAGATCAAGACAACAGAAAAGTCTAGTCTGCAAAGTACAGCTCACAAAAGGAGCGATAGAAAAAAGTAAACAACTGGAAGCCCACAACCGGCTGGATGAAAAGACACGAAGGACCTGTCCTATTATGCGACTGCCATCCAAATCGGTTGCAAATAGCCCATGCTACCATCTCCCACCAGTTGCACCTAGTAGCCAGCTGCTCCCTGGAGGCCATAGGAGTTAGTAACGACCATGTACGGATCCATGCCGTAGCCCTGAAGATAACCCGCAAGAAGTTAATCATAGATAGTCTGTTAAAAATCATATCATTCTTGTAGTTTCATATAGCCCAAAGAAGTGCGCATATCCCAATCTAAATACTAGACGCATTCTGAGTAGTCACTCCATTTAGCCACGTCCCGAATAACGCTTCAATGCTATTTGAAGGGATAATGTTAAAGGCTATATGAACAGACCGCCAAAGTAACTTCGCGAGAGGGCAATCAAGAAATGGGTGTTGGATTGTTTCATCGTGAACACAAGTAACTTCGCGAGAGGGCAATCAAGAAATGAGTGTTGGATTGTTTCATCGTGAACACAAAAACAACAGCGCGAACTGCCTACCCATCTCCGCTTTAATAAGTTATCTTCGATAAAGATCACCTGCTGGTGTACAAACCACATAAAAATCTTAATTCGCAAGGAACCTTAACTCCCCAAATGCATCTCATTAGTCCCCATTAGTGCTATTCCCTGGTGCCATCATGCTTGCAGTTGCTTTGCCACCACCCATCTGCACATCATGCTTACTCGTCGTTATCCCTTTCTCCTTCATCCTCCTTTGTTCATGTCACAGATTTAGCGACATCGAACATTTCATCCCATAAGAGATCAGCAATACGGTTGCTGGGCTCCATGAAGCACGATGCTTAACACAAAAAAAGTATTTATTTATTTCTAATACTTCTAAGATCACTTCCACTTGTACATATAGACGTGTTCTACACATATGAAAATTTTATAAAAAATAATACAATAATCAGTATGCTACACAAAAAGACAACTTTTTTTTCGTAAAAAGACAACCTTTTAGAAAAATGATTAGATCTATTATGTAAGTTCACCGGAAGTGCAAAACATTTCAAACATAATAAAACTTACTTCAAGATTCTAAAATCATCGAATGACCACTACTGTTGTCAGACCAAGCTGTCGGCATGCCGATGTCGCCGCTCCACTACTAGAGCCGGCATGACCTTGTCGGTGATAGCCGGAATATCTTCGTGCAGGTGCCCCTAAGGACCAGCCCCCGGAGCCAGGGGCGTAGCTACGTACAGCTACCCGGTGTCACTGGCACCGGGTCCAATCTACACTTGCTTAAGATAATCCATTGATTTAGTGTGTAGGTCATTGATTTTTTGATGTGTTCTTCTATATGGACACCGGGTAATCTTCAGTCTGGGTCCGCCCCTGCCCGGAGCCGCAGTTGTCGCCGTTAACCCTTTGCATAGATATACGACACAACATATTAGTACGTGCATACTGCACATCTATGTGCATGTGTAGTTTTTTTTAAATGGTCACGAAATAATGTTAGTCAAATATATTTTCCGTTTCATGCCCCGTATGTGTCCAAATGTACATAGCTCAACGAACACGTGGCCCTCGATCGTCCTCTCCAAAGTCCCTGTAGTTTGAACACGTTATGCATGTACCATACCGATGTACGTACACACACATCAACTCCGAAACAACGAGAGGTCGACCAAGTTTAAGGATGGATAGCTGCGTCCATCTGCACGCCCATCCGTACTACACGCATATGCGTGCGCCTTTCGAGCTCTACAGGCCAGCACCATGCATCGCATCATTGCATTTTTCGGCCGCCCAACTTGTCCCTAATTATAAACTTCGGATATGCTTGTCAGCTCGATCAGTCTGATCATATACAGCGAGGACTGGCCGGCCGCTGGCTGCTGTTAGTGCGTTCCGTTGGAGTAGTAGCTAATCTCGCGATGTTCACGGATCGATGATCGAGCGGTCACGTCAAACATAAACCTGCGACTACTTATGCAGTAACTCCGACCTGCCGACCTGGTCTGATCTTCCGTCCAAACTAGTTCGTCGGATTGACTTCCTAATTGATCAGGTTATTTTAACTAACCCCTCCGATTGGTCCCAGATTATATTACTGCGACTTGAGCAAGTAGCCGTCGATTAAGCAAATGATACTATATTGTGTATTCACGCGTTTTGCCCGGGTGCATCTGCGCCATGATTCTTTTTACGAATATAAAAGCTCTGGATTTATATTCAAAGACATTCAAATGAAATCAGACGCCTTAAAAGACAGAGAAATTACAACCAGATTCTCAGAGTTTATGAATTGAGCGGTCGCGTCAAACAAAAACCAGCGACTATGTTTGTAACTCGGTACCTGGTCTTCTCTTGTATTGAAGTAGTTCATCGGGTTTGCTTCTTCATTGACTCTTTGGTTTGAACATCGAACAATCGTTCTACAGTTAATATATTAAATAATAAAATATTATACAAGTACAAAAGGAAGAAAAGGGCAAAAGGTTAATATATTAGAAATTTCTTTATTAAATAGTTAATATACATATACTTCAACACTTTTAACCCTGTTACCCCTCGCCCTCCTCTCCCTCGCCCTCGCCGCGGGCCCTCGGGCCACAACGGGCGCATGCAACACACCTACGCCGTGATCCACTCCGGACACGTCGGCCACCACAACGCTCTTCGCCATGGCACTCTCCGATCTTAACTTCAACATCCGTCAAGCATTCGCACAAGAGGTTTGGAGGAAATGGGGTGTACCCATCAACTACGAGGAAGACAAAGACCTCCAAGAATTCTTCTTGGTAGCGGAATTCACTAGATCTTGCATCCACCTCACGGAAGAATCGGTGGCTACCATCCTTCTGTCCTGCTTTGGTGGTAGGGCATCAATGTTCAAGGTGAAACTACTTCAAAATTGGTCTTTTAAGTTCTCGGTCTCATCTAAGGAAGTGGGTTTTTCCATTATCAAAGGAGGTAATATCTCACTCCCAATCCTCAATGTCAATTTCTTACTATGGGGTTCAGGGGGGCCTAATTCATCTTGGGAACTGGATCAATATCTGCAATTGAAAGAAGATGAATGGACACATATCTTTTGCAGACATCCTAGGAAGTCCTATCTGCAAGCCCTTAGATCCCCTGGTAGGTTCACTTCATCTCATCACCATGTTCCTAGATCAGCTCAGATTTCTCCAATTTGCATGAACACGAAGCATTGATTGGCCCGCGTAAACAGTGCAAGGGGCGCTGCAGTTCCTCATGACGGGGCGGGAAATCAAGGTCTTCAAAACACCAATTTCACCCAATAGATACGCCAGGACCCATTCTGTGTTCGTTGTTTGCTCCCAGGCCATTTTCGCCCCGATTGCTCTAATCGTATCAAGTGTCGGGCTTGCAAACGTTGGGTCACATTGCACGGGATTGTTTCAACAGGCCCAGTCCGCAGGCGTCACCGGCGGCCCAATCTTCCCATCACCGCCTCCCCAACCTCAACAACTCTACCCCGGCCCAATTACATGCACAAAATCCCGTAGATAGGCAAGTGGCCTCTGCCCCGGTGATTGAGACCAATCAGCTTGTCGCTAGGAACGTAACTATTGGCAACAACGCCTCGATTCTGCCACCTTTGGTAGGTGCCTCACATTACGCCGCCGCTCCGAATTCCGTTGCTCTTCGCCTCCGCTCTGTTGTGCTTCCGGGCAATCCCCAACACCCACCACAACTGCAAACCACCCCGCCACCATCGTCTGACCCCACCCCTAACTCCACCACCATGGCCTCCTTCCCGTTTGACCCAACATCGTTGCTCCCCCCAATCACCAACGCATCGATGTTATAGGCAGACCAGCAAGGATTAAGGTTCTCTCCGGCACTGCACTCCCCACCCATAAGGAATGGGCCATTGCGACGATCGTTCTGATGCCCAATCTTCTGGTGCAGTTCGGCACCATCCGCGAGGTACTATCCAAGTTTCTCACCGATAAGCAACTAGGATTTTCAGAGATATCACCCTGCCCTTTCGGACAAGCATACATCAAGATTGCTAGTGTGTTTGATAGAGATTCACTGGTCAATGATAGTCCTCACCAGTTTACGGATGTTCACGTCATCTTTGAAAAACATAACAAAGGGATGAATTGGAGGAGGCTCATGCTTAATAGAGAAGTTTGGATTCTTCTTTATGGTTTTCCCTTTGACAAGCGCATTATTAGGGAGGTCAATGATGCAGTATCCAAGTTTGGCAAGTTCATTATGTGGGATAGAGCCAGAAGTACCAGAGCTAACTTGATGGTTCAGGTTAGAGTGGAAGAACTAAGGGATATTCTGGCAGCATTGTCTTTGGAGAAGGGAATGACTTTCAGACATATTCTCTGACTGTACCTGTGGTTATCCTTCAGCAAGCCATTCTTGGGGTAGAACCAGCAAATGAGGACTCCATTCCCCCCTCTGGTAATCCCCATCCCATCCCTCATTAGGAAAACCATCACCCTAATCAACATAACCAATTCCTGGGACCACTCGAACAACATGAACAAGAGGATCAACAACAAGCACATCAGCATGGTCTTAACCAAGATCTGAATCTATAATTGGCTCTACACAATGGACAAGGTATAGATGACATGGATGTTGAGGAGGAAGATTTAGAGATGCCAGGATGGGGACACTGGGCTCTGCCTCAAGACAACATGCTGTTAGATCATGAGTTACATGATGGTGAATTTCTGGCACTACATGACATTGTGGCACCACTTGATGAGAATGCACAACAGGTTGTTGAGAATTTGCAACAAGGAGATAACAACAGTAATATTACTGCTTCAACAGAACCTCCTCTCCATAGTGCAGATACTGCTGCTTCTACCAATGGACCCTTGATGCCTCTGCAAGAGATTCCTGATTTGAATCTTCTTGTTGGGCTCCCTGGGGATGGGCTCCCACAAGCCCACTCAGACCCTCTCAGCAGGCCTGCTGCACCAGTGAATTCAGGCTGGGAGGATATTCATCTCTCTGCAGTGCTAAATTCCATAGAGATTGACACTGTTTTCAGTCATGTGTACCCTATGTTGCTGGAAGTTTCAACAGTCAAGGTGGGCCAGAACAATACTGATGCACTAAAAGTGACAGTGGGGAGGACTGAAGATTTTCCCTTGCTCGATAAGTATGACCAAACAGAAACCTACCAGACCGAAGAGCAGAACCCAGCTCTGTTATAAAAGCCAAGCTTTGAGACTGAACGTAGTTTCATACCTGAGAAGAACGTTGTGCCCGATCTTGGGAATTCTGAAATACAGGAGCACTCCACACACAACAATGAATTTCAGCATGACAGTATTGATGCCGCACAACATGTTCTTAATCCCATAGAACAGATGAAAACTGAAACTCAAGATGAGAGCATTCGGACACAACTGCCCTCCAGGATTTCCTGACCCAGTTTATCTCCCTCATGATGACCCTCAATCATTTTCAGCTACTAAAGAAGAGGCACTACTTGGCAGGGAGGGAATTAATATTTGGGAAAAATATTTTGCTCCAAAAAAGATAGCACATCTATCATTCAGGTACCATCAGATTGGGTAAAAAAATTATCTGTCACTTTAATCTCAGCTAAAATTTTTGAATGGGCCAGACAGTTCTTAACATCTAAATTCTGGGAGATCATTACCCAAGAAGCAGATAACTCAGTATCCATTCCTTTTGTAGTCCCTGACTCATGTCCTTCTCCTGACACCATTGATTCTGCTCTTAATTCCACCCAACAGGACAAGATAGAGCAGGAGAACACCCCTTCAGACAAGGCACCCATGCAAGAAGAAACCTCAGCTTCATCCACCTCTGCTCTGCATCACAACAGGAAAAGAAAGGAGAAAATGCCTTTAGTTGATACAGAGGTAAGAAGAAGTTGTAGACTTCAAAAATACAGTAAGGGATTTAGGAACGGGCTTTCGTTTCTTCGCGATTGCCTCTGGTGACTTGCGAGAGTGCACCCTCTTAGTTTGTACGGGGGCTTTAGTGAGAGCCGAAGGATCCCAGAATTTTGTTTGGGTTTTCCAGGCGCTTTCCATCGCATAGTACTTCTGTACTATGGCCGCCAAGTCAGCAAATTGTACTATGTCACGGCAACTTATGGCGTTGAGGATTCCCTTGTCCGTGCAATTTTTGCAGAAGAATGAGATTGCGTCTTTCTCGTGACAGTCCTTAACCTTGTTCATTACAAGGAGGAATCTGGCCCAGAAGTGATGTACTGTCTCTTGGGGCTCTTGTCTAATGTGGGAAAGATCACTTGTATCTGGGTGGGTGGGTAGATTTAAGTCCAAACCCTGACCCGATTTGGGACCCAGGGGCAAAGGAGCTTTCGAGCTTGGTAGTTCGGGCTCCCATACATTGCCCAATTTTTCAAGCCCGTCGCCTGATTCTAAGTTCGGGGTTTGGGTCATGTCCTCCCGCGAACGGGTATCCGTCTCGGAGAGCTCGGGGATCCGGACATAGTTCGTCTTCAAAATAGAGGAAGAACCGATGCATTGCTCTTCCACTACCGCTATCTGATGGGTGGCCGGAGGAGAGTTAATCTCCCTTTGGTCGGGTTTAAGCCCGATCCGGTCATAGTCCGTAGCGACTCCCAGAGCGGCGATGCGATCCAAGATCTCGTTTAGGAAGGAGCGCTCCATTGGATCCATCTGTTCGGCAAGTTCCGAGTTGATGTGGAGGCAGTTTTTGATGACTTGAGAAGTCATTGTCGGCGTGACGGCCGATCGGGCGGTCATGACGAAGCCGCCTAGTCGGAGAGTTTGGCCTAGAGCCAGGGCTCCCCTAGAGATGATGTTGTCCTTGACAAGAAGGCGAGCCATCAAGCCTTACGGTGACGACACAGTGGAACTCTCAATGAAAGCACCAATGTCGGTGTTAAAGCCGGCGGATCTCGGGTAGGGGGTCCCAAACTGTGCGTCTAAGGCTAATGGTAACAGGAGGCGGGGGACACGATGTTTACCCAGGTTTGGGCCCTCTCGATGGAGGTAATACCCTACTTCCTGCTTGATTGATCTTGATGATATGAGTATTACAAGAGTTGATCTACCACGAGATCATATAGGCTAAACCCTAGAAGCTAGCCTATGATTATAATTGTTGTTGTCCTACGGACTAAACCCTTCGGTTTATATAGACACCGGAGGGGGCTAGAGTTACACAGAGTCGGTTACAGAGAAGGAGATCTACACATCCGAATCGCCAAGCTTACCTTACACGCAAAGGAGAGTCCCACCCGGACACGGGACGAAGTCTTCAATCTTGTATCTTCATAGTCCAATAGTCCGGCCAAAGTATATAGTCCGGTTGTCCGAGGACCCCCTAATCCAGGACTCCCTCACACATACCCAGATACTTCAGCTATTCCACTAGCCAAAACTACCTGTGATCGTATCCCTATGAACATTAAAATAGGTACTTCTATCCCCAGAGCTAAGATTTTCATATTTGAAAATTATTGGATGGAACACAAACAGTTTAAAGAGGTGGTAAGATCTATTCGGGAACAGGAAGTTGATGAGACTAACAGTGTAAAATCATTGCAGCCAAATTCAAAAGATTGAGAAAGCACTACTAGGGAAAACCTTATACACATAATCTTACCAGCCGCGCGGTTTAAAATGAGGCTCTACTACTACTTAGCAGTAGCGCGCGAATACAAACCGCGCTACTGATACCCACGTAGTAGTAGTGCGGTGTATAAACCCCTGCTACTACTAAGTGGTCTCCAGCGTGCTCAGCAGGACAAACAGTAGTAGTAGCGTGGGGTATAAACCCACACTACTACTAAGTTGATAGTAGTAGCACAGTGTATAAACCCCACGCTACTACTATGCAACCCCGCACCACTGCGAACTTAGTGGTAGCGCGGTTCACCGGCATGCGCTACAACTAAGTGCACCACACCTCCCTCTCTCTCCGTTATCCCCTCTCTCATCCCATTCTCTCTCCCTTCCCTTCCTCCGTCGACTCCAATCCAGATCCAGGGACATGGTGCGCCCTCTTCCCCATCACTGCCGGCCACCATCTCCACGCTTTCTCTCCCTTGTCCCGTGGATCCATCTCTTCCATGGCTGCCTCCCACACCGTCTCCTCCTTCCCCCATCTCATCCTGTTTTTCTTTTTTGGGAGCAACGAGTGGTTGGCGAGGCTGGAGGCAAGCTCGTGGAAGAGCGGGAGCGGGGCCGGCAAGGGGAGGGCACGGAAGAAGGAGAGCGCCGCCACCGGGGTGGGTGCGGCACAGATGCCGTGGAGCGCGACCACGGGGTAACTACATGTTTCGGCTGGTCGCGGAAAAGCGCTCGGTCGCGAGGATGATCTACCGCAACTGGTCCCTGCTCTCCTCCACGGTGGTCATCTAGGGCAGCTGTCGGTGTCAAAACTGGCGGATCTCTGGTAGGGGGTCCCGAACTGTGCGTCTAGGCGGATGGTAACAGGAGACAAGGGACACGATGTTTTACCCAGGTTCGGGCCCTCTTGATGGAGGTAAAACCCTACGTCCTGCTTGATTGATATTGATATTGTAGATGTTTACAAGAGTGGATCTACCACGAGATCAAGGAGGCTAAACCCTAGAAGCTAGCCTATGGTATGATTGTAATGATTGTTGTTCTACGGACTAGAGCCATTCGGTTTATATAGACACCGGAGAGGGCTAGGGTTACATAGAGTCGGTTACAATGGTAGGAGATCTACATATCCGTATCGCCAAGCTTGCCTTCCACGCCAAGGAAAGTCCCATCCGGACACGGGACGAAGTCTTCAATCTTGTATCTTCATAGTCTTGGAGTCCGGTCGATGATGATAGTCCGGCCGATGATAGTTCGGCCGATGATGGTAGTCCGGCTATCCGGACACCCCCTAATCCGGGACTCCCTCAGTAGCCCCCGAACCAGGCTTCAATGACGATAAGTCCAGCATGTGTGTAGTCTTCGGTGTTGCAAGGCGGGTTCTCCTTCAAGTTCTACGTACCTGCCGAACAGTGTCCGGCTTACTCATCAATGTTGCGCGTCTTGGCTTTCACGCCCAATAATGGCCGTCTTCCATGCGTCGCGCGAATGTGAATAGCCAGGGTGTCTTTTATGTTTTACCCCCTAGTTGTGCGAATAATCTACCTATAAGGGAGGCAAGAATCCAGATCCAAATCACCATCTTCCTCCCGCAAATACTCATCGGAGCGCTTTCGACCAAGAATCCATTCCATCATGGACCGTCAACGCGGCTCCTCTTCTCGCGCTCCCAGCCCTTTGCCAGGAGATTGGAGGAGATGCTCTGTTCCGCACAACGAGCTGGTGAAGCTCCAAGCGGGGGGATATCTCCCTCCGGCCTTCATGGTTCCGGTTCGAGCTGGGCTGGCCACCTACAAAGGTGGGAAGCAAGCGGAGGTTACCCCAAATCCCAACAAAGGGGAGCGGGTATGCTTCGTCCCCCATCTGATAAGGGGGCTCGGATTTCCTGTACATCCATTCCTCCGCGGGCTCCTGGAGTTCTACGGACTCCAGCTTCATCACCTCACGCCCGCCTCAATCCTGCATATTGCGGGTTATGTAGCTCTTTGCGAGCTATTCCTGGGCGTCGAGCCCCATTTCGCGCTGTGGAAGAGGGTGTTCTGCCTTGTACCCCGTTCTCACGAGGGGTCCATATATCAAGTGGGCGGCGCCAAAATATGGCGCATTGCCGGGACCGAATATCCATCCGGAACCCCTAAGAAGGCATCCGAAGACTGGCCTTCGGAATGGTTTTATATAGAAGACGCTCCGTTGCCGGACCCTGTTCGGATCGGCCTCCCGGAGTTCAGCAATGCTCCTCTGAAGAAACGCCTTAGTTGGCGTCCGCGGAGCCCCCAACTGGAGGAAGACAAGAGCGTCCATTATTTGATGGGCCGAATAAGGTTACTGGCCCATGCCGGGTTGACCATGATTGGAGTCATGGCGACATGCATTATGCGGGGGGTGCAGCCACTACAATACAGGGGCCACCCCATGTGGGATTTCAACGGGGAGGACGATGCCACCCGTCATGGCCGCAAAGGGCCGGATTCGGTCGAAGATCTGGTGACGATCCTGTTCGGCCTGTATAAGGGGGAGAAGGAGGATTTCCTTCGGACGAACCCGTTAAATGGGTTCTCCATGAATAATCCCCGGCCTTGGGTAAGCGAACACTCTGCATGCCCGACCCATGCTTTTTGAAACTTAAGTTTCTCATATTGTGTTCTTCTTCCGACGCAGGAGTTGCGCCGGATCGTGGAGGACATGCTAAGTCCAGCTCCGCAACCCGAGGATCCAGAGAGATCCCGGGATCCGGCCTCCGAAGAGGATCCGGACATAATGGTGGAGCTAATCGACGGGGTGTTCCATCAGCTCAGCATGGACAATGCTTTAGTCGCCATCACGGCCGACTATCCCGGACTATATCCGGCTTCCCAGGTGATTGCGACCGAAGTCCTGACACCGTCATTCCTTCCTTGCTTATTTCTGACCACCGTATATGATGGCACTGTGCAGGAGGCGCCCCTAGGGCGAGAAGCCGAGCCCGCGACGGCTGGCCAACAAAGGCCAGTCCGGACCAGTAGGCGGAAGAGGAGCGCGGCGCGGACTGAAACGTCGCCGCAAAGGTGTAGCTCACAATTCATTATTTAGAGCAATGTTCCTAGGAAGAGTTTGAGTGCTCATGACTTTTGTAGGGAAAAAAGCGTCCGCCGGACTGCGGGCGTGGAGGTTGCCAATCCAACCTCTACCAGCCAGGCTCCAGCACCTGGTCTGGAGGGGGAGGCGAGCGCAAGGCGCGAGCCGGACATTCCTCCGACGGAGGATGCCGACAGACTGTCCACCACCAAGTCTGAGGTGGAGAGTGCCCTGAATCACAGGCGCCGCCAGACAGTATTTCGTGACGCGTGCTTCTCCCCCGAGGCGTTGAATGCCTTTAACGCGGGGGACGCGCACCTTCGTGCTGCTCAAGATGGTTTTACCAGAGCCACGGAGCAGTATGTAAAAGACATACGGGTAAGAGAATTTAATAGTTGTATATGCCAGTAGCCCCCGAGACTTAAAGTAGTTATATTAACTGATTTAAGGATCATATGAAACGTAGGATCTTACCGAGAAGAATACCCAACTGTCTCAGGAGCTACAAGAGTGCAAGGCCCAACTTGAGGCCGCACTCTCTGGCGCAGGAGGAAACACAGGGACCTCTCCTGGTAACGCATTATTTTAGAAAGATAAGTAGCATTTGGCCTTTGCGCAAGTCTAAAAAATGACGTTGCAGGTGCTGCCGGACAAGATCCGGACAGGCAAGAACTTCTGCGCCAACTAAAGGCCGGCGAGAGGGTGCTGCATAAGGTGCAGCATGAAAGGAACAAACTCCATGATGCCCATGCCCAGCTTGGAGAAGAGCTGAAAGGCGTTCGGGCCGAGCTGTCGGGCTCCGTTAAGGAGAATCAGCGGCTTCGTCGTGCCATCTATAGTAAGTGCTTGAGCGAACTCCTTTGAAAAGAAGAGTTCGGCGAGGAAGTCAATTTGACAGAATATGTCTGCAGGTATGCTCATAGGTCGCCCTGCGGAGGAGATGCCCATATCAACGGGTGATCAACTTCCCGAATTGTTGCAACTGATCGAACGAGTTCGACAGGCAATGAGCGGCGCCATCCAGGCTTTATGGCCAGCCTTCTCCTTACCCGAGGGTCTTGGGGAGCTTGCGGAGAAGCTTCAGGGAGTGCGGCAGCGCTTCCATTTATGGAAGATTTCGGCCTGCCGCCAAGGTGCCAGGGAGGCCTGGGCCATGGTAAAGACGCGGTACAAGAAGGCGGATCCCAACCACATGGCCGAAGTCGGACCAGTGGGGCCCGATGGGAAGGAGATCCCTGTGAGTTTAGTATACGACCAAGTAGAGCTGGCCGCTAAATTTTCCCAACAGGACTGTAAATTAGACAACCTATTCGACGGGATTGAGGAAGAATACAATCAGTCGATGTGACAATGTATTATAAAATGACATATAAAATGCCTTCTAGCCGGATTGTAGATCGTTTGTCTTTGCCGACCTTTTCGCTTCGACCTCAGGACCCTAGAGTCTGGAGTGTGTCCGAATACCTTCTCGGTTATGAGACAACCGGGGTATGCATGGAGACCAGGCGTAGGGGTCATTAGTGCTTTATCAGACAAGTGCCCAACTAGTTATGTTATATTACATGGGTAGTAAGAAAAATCTTCCAGGGAGAATAGTTCCGTTAAGGGTTCCTTTCCTCTAGGGGTGGCATGCCCTAAAGTGCATGTCCGGACTGCGAAAAAAGCAGAAAAACAACTGGGGGCAGATAAATAAGTGGATAAAAAATCATGTTTTAAGTCACCGGCCGAATATTCCCTTAAGAACGCTAGCTTTCGGCTTCACCCAGTCTGAGGTACACATCCGGCTGACCCAGCAGTAACAATCGCAGAGGTGCTCCCTTTACCTCCTAGCCGAACAATCGGGAACGTAGGGGTAAGCACAGGAGCCAGGCAACCCAGCTTGGCCAAAACTTAAGTCATATCGATGCATATAATGGTGAATAAAAGGTACATGTGGAGGCTTGACACATGTGCTGGGCATGAAGCCCTTATAATTAAGCTTCTGGTAAAGAAGCCCCCAGGTATAATGAGTGCGGATAGCACATCAATTGCGCGTGAACGTTGCGCAAGTAGGCCCTTTAAGGCTTGGATGAATAGGGTTGAGAAGAAAAAGATAAACAAAAGGCAGCTGAAGTAAAAAAAATTTGGACGGGGGGAAAGGGACGAACTCTTAGTCCGGCGCTAGGCATAGAATCTTCGGAGGCGGGCTGCGTTCCATGGGTTCGGCTCGAGTCGGTTATCCGATGCATTTCGTAGATGGTACGCTCCGCCGGTCAGGACTTGATCGATGATGAAGGGGCCTTCCCATTTCGGCTTGAGCTTGTCCTTTTTCTTTTCCGGAAGGCGTAGAAACAGTTCGCCAACGTTGTAAGTCTTGGCCCGTACTTCTCTGCTTTGGTATCTTCGAGCCTGCTGCTGATAGAATGCGGAACGAGCCTTGGTGACGTCGCGTTCTTCCTCCAATGCGTCCAAGCTATCCTGCCGATCCAACTCGGCTTCTCTTTCTTCGTACATGCGCACTCGAGGTGAGTCATGAATTATGTCGCAGGGCAAAACTGCTTCTACGCCGTATACCATAAAAAATGGTGTGAATCCGGTAGTACGGTTAGGCGTTGTCCGCAGCCCCCAGAGTACGGAGTCGAGCTCCTTTACCCAGTGCGTGTGAGATTTCGTAAGGGACCGCACTAGTCTGGGTTTGATGCCGCTCATTATTAGACCATTTGCTCGTTCCACTTGACCGTTGGTTTGAGGATGATAGACTGAAGCGTAATCGAGCTTGATGCCCATATTTTTGCACCATGATTTAACATCATCGGCCATGAAGTTCATGCCGTTATCGGTGATGATGCTGTGGGGGACACCATAACGGTGTACTACCCCGGATATAAAGTCTATCACTGGTCCGGACTCTGCCGTTTTAACTGGCTTGGCCTCTATCCCTTTGGTGAATTTATCCACCATGACCAATAGGTACCTTTGCTTGTGGGTTCCCCCTTTAAGTGGTCCAACCATATCAAGCCCCCAGACCTCGAACAGCCAGGTAATGGGTATAGTTTTGAGGGCGATGGGTGGCATATGGCTCTGATTAGCAAAGAGCTGACAACCGACGCGAAAGTCTCGAAGATTGTTGATACCGTACCGATGTTGTTGGAGTGGTTTTCCGGCGCTAGAAGCTCCTCTCCACTTTTGGCCACCTGCCGTAATATCCAACATGCTCGAAGGGTATGTGTTGGGACGACGCCTTCTGTACTGTGAATTTTACAGGGTCCGCTAAGCCATCCCTCCAGTACGGTTCCGTGCCCTTTATGGGGTTTTTGCTTTTTGGTTTTTGTATCTAGTGCCTGAGTGTAATGCACCCTTTTGTTGCGGACTAGGGTTGTATTCGGGGCCGGATTGTCCCAAAACTTATTTTCGGTTGTCCGAAAACTCTCCATCGCACAGTACTTTCGTACTATGGACGCCAGGTCGGCGAAGCGTGTAATTTCACGACGGCTGACGGTGTTCAAGATTCCCTCGTCCGTGCAATTATTGCAAAAAATTGAGATTGCGTTTTCCTCTCGGCAGTCCTTTATCCTGTCCATAACCAGGAGGAATCTGGCCCAGTAGTGATGTACTGTCTCAGCGGACTCTTGCCAGATTAGAGATAGATCGCATATGTCTGGGCGGGTGGGTGGAATCAAGTCCGGAACCCTACCCATCTCAAGGCTCAAAGGCCGAGAAGTTTCCAAATTTGGTAGCTTGGATTGCTGGACGTTATCCAACGAGTCTGGTCCGATGCCTGACTTTAAGTTCAGTGCTTGATCGAAGTCCGTCCCTCTGCGGGAATCCGGCATGGGGGGTTCGGGAGCCCGGACCTGACTAGTTTTCAATACAGGAGAAGAGTCGCCGCATTGTTCCTCTACCAATGCAACGTGGTGGGTGACCTGGGGAGAGTTAATCTCTCTCAGATCGGTTTTAAGCCCAATCTGATTGTAGTCTGTAGCGACTCCCAGGGCAGCGATGCGATCCAAGAGCTCGTTTACGGACGAGAGCTCTATTGGATCCAGCCACTCGGCGAATTCCGAGCGGACGTGAAGATTGCTTTTGACGACTTGAGAGGTCATTGTTGAAGCGGTGGCCGGACAGGCGGTCATAAGAAAACCACCTAGCCGGATAGTTTGGCCGGCGGCCAAGGCTCCTTTGGCGAAAATACCGTCCTTGAAGACGGGAGGAGGCATCCTTCCTATCAGTGACGGCACAGAGGAACTCTCAATGAAAGCACCAATGTCGGTGTCAAAACCGGTGGATCTCGGGTAGGGGGTCCCGAACTGTGCGTCTAGGCGGGTGGTAATAGGAGACAAGGGACACGATGTTTTACCCAGGTTCGGGCCCTCTTGATGGAGGTAAAACCCTACGTCCTGCTTGATTGATATTGATATTGTAGATGTTTACAAGAGTGGATCTACCACGAGATCAAGGAGGCTAAACCCTAGAAGCTAGCCTATGGTATGATTGTAATGATTGTTGTTCTACGGACTAGAGCCATCCGGTTTATATAGACACCGGAGAGGGCTAGGGTTACATAGAGTCGGTTACAATGGTAGGAGATCTACATATCCGTATCGCCAAGCTTGCCTTCCACGCCAAGGAAAGTCCCATCCGGACACGGGACGAAGTCTTCAATCTTGTATCTTCATAGTCTTGGAGTCCGGTCGATGATGATAGTCCGGCCGATGATAGTTCGGCCGATGATGGTAGTCCGGCTATCCGGACACCCCCTAATCCGGGACTCCCTCAGCAGCGTCGGCGCCGCCGGCCTCGCTGGGCTCTTCCTCTTCGGCGGCAAGGTAACCAGCCAACCCACCACCCACCGCGCTAGTCCCTCCCCCATCCCTCCCGAAACCTCTTCGTGAGGATCTCATCTCCTGCAGCCTCCATCCACCTCGCGTATGCCTCCACCACCAGTAGCGCCTACCCGTCCTCGTCTGCTCCCTCCCGGGGCCCTCCGACACAAGTAGTCGAAGATGGAGCTGGAGCGGGAGGAGGAGGAGCACTCGGAGCTGCATGGAGGACGCCCCGTGAGGAGAAGCAGGAGGACGTCGCCGTGAGGAGGAGTTGGACGCTGCTGCCACCACCACAACGCCGACGCCGTGAGGTGACAGGTGAGCTTAAGTTCTTGATACAGATGCATCATGTTGTCCCCTAAAAAAATGATGCATCTTTCTGTACAAGATGAACTTGTGACTATCCTGTTGTTGATGAACTTGTGAGTATCCTGCTGTAGATGCATTAGTTGTTGATTCATCCTGCTGTAGGTTGAAACTTGTGAGTATAGACAACATTTGTAGATGAACATTTTGTGGTCATCTACCAAAAAAGAATGAAACTTTGAAATATTTGTAAAAGTTTGGAGCAGTAGAGGGAGTATGTTTGCACCTCAATTCTGCAGACATTTTACATTGAAACTTGAGGGAGTTTTGCAAAGTTCTGCAGCATGATGACATTCACAATTTTTTACTGATTTTGGGTAAATATGCTCTCTGTAATTTTTATCTTTACTACTGTCAAGTCTGATTTGTCAATGAGAAACCAGTAACTAGTCAATGTCAAAAATATGAAAACTGAAAACAAATTCAGTTGGTGACAAATTTAGTTAGCAATTGGTGACAAATTCAGTTGGAGTACACTGACTGAATTTAACTTGGAGTATAGTCACTACAGTGCTTCTCTGCTTACAGAATTCAGACTGAATTTAACTACCAAAATTCAGTCACTACATTTCTTCTCTGCTTCTCTGAAGTTAACTAAATGCATCACTTCCTCTTTTGTCATATTTATTGTACTAACAGTTTACAAAATCTGAGATAGTTCATCTGTTGTGTGCTCCACTTCCTGACTGGTGTTTGCCATTTTAAGCAGGTTTTTGCTCTACAGGTCTGCTGGAAACAACTGATGATGTTCCCTGTCAAGATAGCTGGACTAGTTGCTCTTGGTGCATTTACTGATATCTTTTGAACATTTGGTACCCCTGAACATATGAGCATTATGCATTTTTAGTACCCCTGAAAATATGTAGTGTCAAAATATGTAGTGCTATTTTGATCAAGTTACAGAACAAATAATTCTATTCTCATTATGTAACTGAAACTTGTGCATTCTGTCTATTTCTTCAGACAACAATATTTTTTTGGCTATTGTGCATCAAGTTACATAATTGGTCACTAATACACAAGATTTTGGCTACTGTCAACTCCCAGTGACAACAATAATTCAATAGTTTTCTAATTTTTTTTGCAGTATGTAGACTCTACTTAGAATGTAATCAATATGTACATCAAGATTTTTTCTGTTCTAAGCATTTAAAGTAATGTAATCATTTACTGTCAATATTATGGTTTAATTTGTCCATATGGTGTGGATCTGGTCATATTAATTTTTCCCCATCATGCAATCAGTTCTACTTGTAATTTTTGTTGGAGAAAACTGAAGATTATCACTGAAGTTCCCAAAATTGGAGCCTGTCAAACTATCACTGAAGTTTGATTGAATTCATCTAGAAATGTATTAATCTAGATAGCTGAATTTTTAGCTTCTTCTTGTTCTTATAGTTGCTGATGGAGTACAGTAGCTGACATTTTTATTTACAGTAGCTGATGGAGTACAGTAGCTAATGGGGCCATTGATGCTACTCCTATCTCAAGCATACAAAACGAGATTTCTGAAACTTTAGACTTGCTTTCTACTGAATGTATCCGTGATCATGCATTATGCATCTACAAGATGTTCTTCCTTCGATCATCAACCAATTGGGTATGCTACTCCTTCTGACTTTGTTTAATCATCTTTTAAGTTGATTTATAGTAAGTCCGTCCTGGCACTTTGGCTTCAAGTATTTGACTTCCATTTGTCAAAGAGTGGGTATGCTACTCCGTGTGACATAGCGAGACCATCCAATAAATAGCTTAGCTTCATAATCTGAGAGTTCATTTATAATTATGTACTGGAAGTTTGGCTTAAAATTTATGTCCTCCATTATTTTAATAGTTGAGCGGCTCACATTATGTACTGGGTCTTGTGAATTGGAATATACCATTTAGTAGAACTGATGCAATTTGCGTACTACCAAGTTTTCACTTTCTCGACATGGGCGCAGGGGTGATCGACGCTGACTAGCGCGGCCGTTGGGCGTTGTGCTCTTCAACCACTCAGAGGCGGACTTCTCCGTGAAGCCGGTGTCCATGTCGCGTAGATGATTGTCCAGGTGATTTCGACGCCGGAGGTCGCCGAGGTGGAGGACCTCGACGCCACCGTCCGGGGGGAGGGAGGATTCGGGTCCATTGGCGTCTAAGCTCCGAGCCTTGGTAGATACATCTAGGGAAGTGGTCTGTTTAGGTTGGTGATGGAACACCAGGGAAGGTACCCACCTTTCGATGATCATTGTATGTGTCTGATGTTAAATGAAATCTTGAGAATGTTATGTGATGTTGGTTTGGTTTGCACTAGACCGTATTGCTATCCATGAATACTACATCTAACTTTTATTTTTTTTAATTCCTAAATTATTAGTAGTAGCATGGGAAACAAATGAGCGCTACTAGTAGTTAGGTTAGTAGTAGCGCGGGAAATAAGGAATGAGTGCTACTAGTAGTTAGGTTAGTAGTAGCATGGGATATAAGTGAGCGCTACTAGTAGTTAGGTTAGTAGTAGCGCGGGTGCACCCGCGCTGCTACTAACTTTTAGCTGTAGCGCGATACTAGTAGCGCGAGTACCCGCGCTACTAGTAGCCATTTTACCCGCGCTGCTAGTAGACTTTTTCCTAGTAGTGAAGGGACTAAAAAACTAGGTCAGAACACTATCTGATCTGAAAAAGATAATCACATATTCTAATTATCTGATTCTGTTCTATGATACCTTAGAGGAGTTCAGACCCCTTTCTACTGCTGAATTTAATGGCAAAGAAATACGCAAGGAGCATTTATCTCAGATTCTGGTTAACCAAAGAATCTATTGGAAGCAAAGAGCCACCATCAGAAAAATCAAAGTGGGGGAAGCCAATACTAAATTCTTCCAAGCAAGAGCCACCATCGAACACCGGAATAACCAGATTGCCATGCTGAGAGATGAATTGAGGCAGGAACATACTGATCATCAAACAAAAGCTGCCATTCTGCATAAAGCATTTAAGGTGGCACTACTTCTAATAGTCAGAACCCTCTACTTTTACATACTCTTCTACATCATCATGAGGATCTGAATGAACTGGAGTTACCTTTCTTGAAGGAGGAAATTGATAAACTCATCAAGCACATGCCTGCAGATAAATCACCTGGTCCTGATGGTTTTAATGCAGCTTTCCTGAAAATGTGTTGGGAGATCATAGCACCAGATTTCTACAAACTGATTGAGGACTTTAACCAAGGCATAGTGAACATTCAATGCATCAATTACTCCTTTATCACACTGATCCCTAAGACTGATGTTGCTGCCACTCCTGGTGATTACAGGCCAATATCACTGCTTAGCTGCACATTGAAAATTATTACTAAGCTTTTGGCTAACAGATTGCAAAAAGTGATACTCAAGCTGCTCCATAAGAACCAATATGGTTTCCTCAACAACAGATGCATACAAGATTGCCTAGCCTGTCATATGAGTACATCCACCAATGCAAACAATCTAAGAAGGAAATTATTCTCCTCAAGCTTGATTTTGAAAAGGCATTTGATATGTTAAACCACAATGCATTAGGGGAAATTCTTAGGGCCAGAGGCTTTGGAGATAGATGGCTACACTGGATCAACATGATATACAACACTGGATTCTCATCTGTTTTACTCAATGGGTGCCAGGAAAACAATTTCTGTGAAAATAAAAGTGTCAGGCAGGGAGACCCCCTCTCACCATTGATCTTTGTTCTAGTAGTAGACCTCCTACGGTCTATGTTGAATGAAGCCCTGAGAAATTCAATGGTCTCTTCAGCATTGATTCATCACTCATTCCCAGAGTACCCTATAATTCAATATGCAGATGATACAATTTTGGTCAGTCAAGTTGATGCCAGTCAACTTAGTCCTATCAAAATCCTGCTACTGCACTTTGAAGCATACACTGGATTGAAGGTTAACTACAACAAATCCACTATGATATCAATGAACACCCCTGAGCAGAAGATGCAAGAACTGTGATCCCTATTTGGCTGTAAGATTGGATCTTTCCCACATACTTACTTGGGTTTACCACTTTGCCTCAGTAAGCCCAGAGTAGAAGACTTCATGCCTTTGATCAAAAGAATTGCAAACAGACTTTTAGGCTGCTCTACCCTGCTCTCAACCGGAGATAAAATTGACTTTGATAAAAAAATCACAAGTATGCCCACTTTTGTCATGAGCACCTTAGCTGCCTACCACCGTGGTCCAACAGATTAATTCCTACCTCGAAAACTGTTTCTGGAGAAAATTTAGATCTCGGGATACTGGGACTACACTTATTGCTCGGGATAAGATCTTCATACCAAAAAATCAGGGAGGTCTAGGTGTTTTGAATCTTGAAATGCACAACAAGATATTGGGAGTGTCATATATTTTTGGTCTGATGGATGGTGGAACCAAGGATTATTTTTCAGATTTCCAGAGTTGTACTCTTTTTCCATCAACAAAGAAATTCCTTTGAACCAGGTCCTAAACAATCCAGATGCAAGCAACTTATTCCACCAACCTCTCTCCATTCAAGCCCATCAACAATTTCTGACGCTTAAGACTCATCTACAACAAATAACTCCATCTATGGTACCTGACAGCTGGAAGTTAGCAGGGAGAAGCACTTCATATTCCTCCATGAAGATGTATAGGCACATCATGGACAAAGCAAAGGCTCACAACATCTTCCATGCCCTCTGGTTAACGGAATGCAGACTTAGACACAAGATCTTCTTCTGGCTCTTACTACATGACAAGAATAATACTAGGAATATGCTACAGCGAAGATCCATGCATCTCCTGAGCTATGGTTGTGCTCTATGTAATGATCACGTAGATGAAACCACAGAACACCTCTTCTGGAACTATTTATTTTCTCTTTCCTGTTGGGACTGCATCATACCAAATAGAAAAAGAGGCATATCAACTTATGACGAGATTCAACTAGCCATGGCCCTTCTACCTCAAGATATTGCCTTAGAAATTATTGTCATGGGATGCAGGGCTATTTGGAGCATCATAAATGTAAAATCTTCAGAACAGCTGCCATAAGTCTTGAGAATTGGAAACTCTATTTGCAAGAGGGACTCTGGTCATGTCAGCTTAGAGCTAAACAAGGAAAGGCAGACAAGATTCGGATTTGGACTGAATTAAACCTGTAATTGTCTTTCATGATGTTTTTTCCTAGAGTTGGAATTGGCTAAAGGCCTATTTTTGTTCATTTTCCTTTTTGTACCTGTACATGTACATATATTTATTTAATGAAAATACCGTAGAACAATTGTTCTACGGTCACATGGTCAAAGAAAAGTTAATATACAAGTACAAAAGGAAGAAAAAAGCAAAAAGTAAAAATTTATGTTTCACAGATGTGTTCTAGTCCAGTAAGTGAGCTGTGTGGAATTAATTCGTTGGATCTATTTCTATGCTTATTAACCTGATTAGTTAACTTCTCTAATTAGTTTTGAATTATATTACTGCAACTGGAGCAAGTATGGTTTAAGCAATGGTGTTGTATATATGCACACGTCTGACATTTTGGCTCTTGCCCGGGTGAATCTCGAACATGGTCTTTTCATGCCTTGCTAGATTCTAGGCTACCAAAAATCAAGCTTTCTAGTTTGGATATATTTTACACTTGGTCGCACTAATGTTTGTTCAAGGAAACAAAAAGCCGTGTCGAAATCTCATCGTTTTGGTGTTGTTCACCATCCACGCATAGGTACTTGGCGCAAGCGGAGGGCTTGTCAATTTCAAAAAAGAAAAAGAATAGGGGGGGAGGGGGTCTTATCAATTCCTAAGAAAACGAAGGTCCGACCACAAGGAACCAAACCAACCCAGTTCATAAAATCCGGTTTATCTGACAGCATAGAAACACTGTACATATATCATGGCAAAGATTGAGATCCCAATTTTAAGCACACCCCAAGGAACAAAAACAACAAATTCAGTTGTGATTGTTTTAATGAGCATAGTTCATGGTCCAATTGGCATGAATTACTACCGTTGGCCATTGCCATGTTTTTTTTTCTCCATGCGCAGGATATTTAGAATATGTGATATGGTAGATACATGTTGCATATATGTCCTCAATTAATTTTAGATTATTTCTATGAATTATAACAGGACTTTATGACCTCAGCTGTACCGCGAGAATGGGTGCACCATGTACATTCTCAAACTAACAGGATTTTTGGCGATAGCTATGACCTATCCTCACTACTAAGGGAAACCCTAGTAGTAGCGCGGGTAATTACCTAGCAGTAGCGCGGGGGCCTGCGCTACTGTTAGTGCGCTACAGCTAACTTTTAGCAGTAGCGCGGGTGGTACCCGCGCTACTGCTACTTCTAGTAGTAGTAGCGCGGTTGCCACCCGCGCTACTACTACTTAGTTGTAGCATGGGTCAGGTCCCCGCGCTACTACTAACTAATTGAGAATTAAAAAAATAAATTCCATCCATGGCGGCTGCTTCTGCTGGGCGTCATCGTCCTCTCCATCCATGGCTGCTACTGGTCCTGGAGGGGATGAAGTTGTCTGTGGTGATGGTGCTTCCCCACCCAACTTGTGCCCGCACCTCTTGTCTACTGCTGCTACAAGAGAAGAGAAAATTATTAGAAAGAGGAATAGAGAGATAGAGAGCAGTAGGAGGAGGAACTCACCAGTGGCCGCCGGAGTTGGAGCCGATGCCCGAAACGCTAGATGAACCTCGGTGACCTGCTGCTGCTTGTCGTGGGACCCTTGACCCAACGAGGAGGTGCAAGTGGCTGCGTCCATGGCGGATCTGGCCGCCGCCATGGACGACGCTCTGCTGGTTTCCGTCTCCTTCCACCAGTGGGGAAGAAGGAGGATGGAGGGGGAGGGGAGGGGTCTGCAGTGCGAGAGGAGGTCACCGGATTTGTGAGTGCCGCCGAGGTGCGAGGCCGGCAGTGGCGGTGGGTGAGGATGGGAATGACGAGGAGGAGAAGGAGAATCAGAAGAGTGTGAGTTTGGATTTGGGCCTCCTCACGCTATACGTACATATGTCTTGGTGGGTCGATAGTAGTAGCGCAGATTTATAACCCTCGCTACTACTATGGCATGTCCCGGGTGGGCACAGTAGAGACCACTTAGTAGTAGCGAGGTTTATAAACCCACGCTACTACTATCAACTTAGTAGTAGCGCGGGTTTATACCCCTCGCTACATATGTCTTGGTGGGTCGATAGTAGTAGCGCAGATTTATAACCCTCGCTACTACTATGGCATGTCCCGGGTGGGCACAGTAGAGACCACTTAGTAGTAGTGAGGGTTAAAAACCCGCGCTACTACTATCAACTTAGTAGTAGTGGGGGCTATAAATCCGCGCTACTAGTAAGTAGCAGCAGCGAGGGGTATAAACCCAAGCTACTAGTAAGTGTATGCCTATAAACTTTCCCTAGTAGTGCCTAGTCATCATTTACGTCATACATTATCAAAATCAAATGAAGTCACCAAAAAAATCCAAGAAATTGATCAATGCCAGGAAGTCAAAGAAGAAGGGGAAGGGGTAGAAATACGATGCCAAGAAAAAAGCTCAAGAAGAAGAAGCCTTCAAGTGTGGAGGGATAATGGGCCTAGTCCAATATGGATACATGAGAATGAATATGTGAATAGTGTCCATTCTGATCTTGTCTTCTTCTGGCACTATTCATGTAAATTTGTCCTTTTTTTCTCTATGTGTATTTCAAATGTAGATTTGAATTTTTGGGGCTCGTAGAGTCTTGTGAGCATTCAAAAAAAATAGTTTTAAAAAAATTAAGGCTAATTTTAAAATTGGAGCATATGACCATGTAAGTCTTGGGAGCACCAGATACTTCCCCATCAAGAAAGAGATAGCTACATTGCACGCACTACTCATATTGGTAATGATGTAGTGGTGATTTTAGTACAGTGGGAGCTTGATGGCATAAATAAAATGAAAATAGGCCTAAAAAGCTCGAAACAACAAAAAATAGAAGTATGGTTGAATTTGACTAGTATTAGAAATTAGGCTTTGAATGTGTTTGACTTTAAAATTAACTCATGTTGTTACATTCAACTCTGGGTACATGTAAGTTCAAATAAAGAGGATAGTTCGTCTAAGTTGAACCGACATGATTCAGATCATTGGAGAGACAAGTTTTATAGTGCATAACCCACTCTATATGGTGAACCGTGAACGTTAGGTTAATGAGTTTATGAAAATGTATATAGAGGAAAACTAACTTGTATAAACATTATTCAGTTAATTTCTTGTTAAATATTGAATTGCTTTTGATTTTATGTGTTCTAATCCATATTGCATCTGTTCAACTCTTCATCATTTTATCTATTTATATTCTTAGACCAGAAATCTTTCGTTTCTCGGAATCTGAATGCGGGTTGCGATGTCATGTTTATGTTCGAAAGTGTAATGAGTGTTATATGGAAAACTATTCGGGAGAGAATCTGCCGAAGTGTTGTAGCACTTGAATTTTTGAAAAGAAAGTTTCAATGGTGCAGATTATACTAAACTAGGTTCCTATATTTGCTCTTTTCATTCTTGTAACTTGGTGGTCTTCAACGTTAATTAATTCTTAACCCAACAGAAATTAGTGTTTTTTCCTTCTTCAAAGGATTATACCAGAGCACCGGGACAAGTTGGTAGTACATATCCACGTAATGTACGTGGATTGAGCTCCCACTTTTCATGCGGGGAGCCGACTTATTGCATGGCCAAATGATTAACATTTGAATTGCTACGAATTGTGTACTTCGCTCGAGTACATTCTACGGTTACTTGACATGTGAAACATGAGGGCAAATCATGCATCGTACACACCCAAATCGAGAGAGGAACGCGCCTTCAATTCTTGTATCCTGGAAGAATCCTTGTCTGAAAGAGAGAAAACTTTGAAATGGACCCAGCGGAGGAACGGGACAATTTAGTAGTTGAAGGGCAACTCAAGTGGGCAGATTCCTCTCGTCATCGCCGCGCCTGTTGTGGCAATAAATCAATTTTCCAAGGTTGCGTGAGAACCTGCAAACCATCCGTTGCCAGGTAAATTTCTAGTTGTACCACTCCCAGTTAGCTGTAAACTTCAGCCACGTTATACATGCATGCATCGCCAAGGAAAAGTACGCCAAATTGGGGCAAGGAGCTAAGGATCGTGACGAAAATACAGATGTCGAACGTGAGTTTTTCCTTCTGCTCACACGGTTACACTCTTCGGATGTATTCCTCTAGTCGTTTCTAAGGTTACGTGAGAACTTGCAAATCGTGTGGATCTTGGGATCGATCGATAAGACGAATTTTTTTTTCAAGAAAACTTTCGATCTATTCATCTTCAATCATCACAGTATAACGAACACCACCAGATTCATAGATCACCTAGTGACGACTAAAAACACTGAAGCAAGCTAATGGCGCCCCGACGTCATCGCCCTCCCTTGCAGGAGCCGTGCAAAACTTGTCGTAGTTGACAGTCGGGAAGTCACTGTGCTAAGGTCTCATAGAACCAGCACAACAGAAGAGCAACCATCGTTGAAGAAGAGTGGCGTAGATCGGAAGAATCCAACCTCAAGACACACGAATGTAAACGAACGATGATCATATCCAAGCAGATCCACCAAAAACAGATCTGCCGGAGACATGCCTCCACATGTCCACCGGCAATGTTAGACACACCACCAGAACGGGGTCTAGGCTATGAGAACCTTTTCCCATCTATAGGGGTCGCCCCCCGCCGTCGCCCCCCGCCGTCGCCTCGTCTTACTTAGGACACAAATCTTAACAAAATTCCAAAAAAAAGAGCCGTCTAGTCGGCAAGGGCCGAGATCTGCCACACCCATGGCCCTAAAGCCACCGGAGACGAGGCGGGCCGGCGCCGGCGGCGCCGGCAGGAGTCAAACCCGAAACCTTATTTTTAGAGTAAGACAAACTTGACCAGTTAAATTCCTTGTACCGTTCCCATTGGCTAGCAGTTCTTTTGCGGGATAATGTGGGTCTTACTCCTCAGAAACAGAATTACGGTCCGCTAGTACAACATGAGTATGTTTGGCACACGACGCAACCAACAAGTGGTGCTACCACCCGATCTTTGTATACTAGCTAAACTATGAACAATTCTATTTTGATGATGCTCAATTTTCAACTGAATAAATCCACGTGAGTTCAGAGTTTTCTTGATCTCCAACATGAGATGATCATATGCAAAACTGTCCAGCGAGTCATCAGTCAATGCAGCAACAACAGTCGCGCTATCGGATTGCATCACAATTGGCAATTCCGACCGTTGTATACTCATTGACGGTCCTTAGAGAATAAGGGGATTGCTAATTTTCATCCGGATGAAAACAATTCAGTTTCATCCGTTTTTCTGTCCGTCGGATTCTGGTGTCAAGATTCGCGTTTTTTCCTTTCTTTTCCAGACTCGGGGGTGTTTTGTTCGTTACTGGGCCCGTAATCTTCTCCCTTAGACCCATTAATCCTGGCGGGTCCGTGTACTAGCCGGTTTTTTCTTTTATTTTTGAATTTCCTTTTATCTTCTCCGCTGACTTTGTCTGTTTCCCTTCCTCATTTCGAGCGGCGGCGAGGAGAGAGCCATGGCGATTTTGGTTGGTTAGCTTTGTGGCTGATCTCTGGAGAGCGAGCCGGTGGTTAGGCGCCCGGTCCTCCTCCCCCCTCCCCCATCCTCCACCCCCCTTGTTGCTTCTCCTTGAAGCGTGTTGAGGCAGAGGAGAGGTCGACGTACGGTGATTCGGCGGCGATGTCTTATCTTCTTTTGTTGATTTCGTGCCGCTCCTCCTTTTGTTGTGGTGTTCTTCGAGCCCTGTGCCTCCCTTCTTCACACAACGAGGTTGGTTTGCCAGTATCCTTTCCCCATGTCTTCATTTCGCTGCAATTTCTGTAGGACTTTGCTCGATCTGGCTTAGTGGTGTGTTTGTTCCCGTGTGTAGTGGTGGATCCCAGCTCTTTTAGGTTGTTTGTGGTGGTTCCTAGATGTCCGATTTTGTTGCAGATGGAGCAACATCTATATAGTAGATGTAGATGCAACAACGCCTGGTTTGATGTAGTTGTAGGGGTGGTTCCCTCATGTCTATTTTTGATTTTTGCTCCTGAATGTCTCTGCAGTTGTTCATGTGCCCCTATATGTGTACAGCCCGTAGATGTGTGGATGTAAATGTTGAATCTAGCTCCTAGATGTTTACTGTATGTGTGTATGATGCTGGTTGTTTTTGTCAGTGAGTTGGATTATAACTTTGAGCAGATTTGGAGTGACTGGGACTGAATTTTACGAGTTAAGCGTTAGTGATTTTGGACTGTAGTTTCAGGTTTTATTAGTCCATCTTACTCTATAATTTTTGAGTGCTTTTGTGTCTGGTTTGTAAATTCAGTAATGTGTAAGTTTCAGTGATCTACTCTGTAATTTTCGAGTGCTTTTGTGTCTGGCTTTGTAACTTCTGTAATGTGTAAGTTTCAGTGATCTACTCTGTAATTTTTGAGTGCTTTTTTCTCTGGCTTTGGAACTTCAGTAATGTGCAAGTTTCAGTGATCCACTCTAAATTTTCCACTCTTTTTCCAGCATCTATTACACTGAGTATCAGTGTAACTACAGTCTGAATTGTATTGTGAATTAACTCTGGACTATAAGTTTGTATGCCCCCTTTTATCCTCTGCTAGCTTTTGTAGATGTACAACCCTTCGTTATTTTGGATGCAAATGCCGAGTTACCTGGTCAATTGAGTCTCATGTTGATGTTTTTTGGTGGATAAATTTCTAGTTTAATGTGTGATTCTCGTTAGTGAACTGAATTTTTTCCAGTAAAGTTAAAGTGGTTCGGGACTGTCGCGTGAGCTAGACTGTTTGGTTGAATTCGGCTAGTTGTCATGCGCTTGAACGTGTTGTTTGTTTCAGTTCAGATCCCTGTCCATGTCAATGACCCTCTCGATGTCCCTATCGGATGGGATGCCCTTTGTTTCAGTCCTTATTTTGGGACGAAGGGAGTCACTCATTTTTGGACGGAGGGAGTAATTTTTAGTGAATCTTCATTGTAATTCTTACTGCTCTTGTAATGTAATTCATTAGTTGATTTACAGTGTATTTCCTCAATGTATTTACACTGTAATTCTTAGTTCTTTAGAAAGGAATCTAATTCTTTTGTTGCAGCAGCAATGTTCATTTCAGATCCTTATGTTCAACAGTTGAATCTTTTCCTGTCACTTTGCAAGAAAGGAAGCATTATTTTGCAATGAATCGCATTGTCAGCCATGATATTTGGTGCAAGTATGATTTTTCTTTTTCTTTTGTACGTTTCATTTTTTAGTTTGTTGCTGGTTGTGTACTTCATCTTTTTTCATTTGTCATTGATTATTTCATTTATTTTCTTGATACGAAGCTATTAGATGTGATTGAGCATTCTGTTCGTATCGCTCTCTTGCATCCCTATGCCCAAATGGTCACGTAGATAAATTATTGATTCTATGTTTCTGTTGATTTCTTTTCGACAAGTGTCATCCTTCTAAATCAAAGAAACACTTCTTCATGATTTGTTACTGATTTTTTTTTACTCTCTATCTTTTTAATTTCAGTTGTACTTCTCTATTGGTCTCAATGGTCGCTGGTTTTCGTTTGTTGTGTGTATCAAAGATAGAGTTTTTTTTGTGTTTCTTGATTCGGCGTTTGGAGAGAACTCAACATATCACAGAGATATCCGTGATGAGCTGGTAATTTTTTGTAAGCTTTCATGTATATTTTTGTGAGATTTTGTAGTTGTGCCACTTTCATGTACTACACAGACAGTTTTTAATGCTGCCCTCTTTGCTCTTGTGCATTTTCTCCATGTTTTTTCAGTTGTATTCCCCTTTTATCTTAGTGGATTTACAGTGTAACTCTCATTGAACTTACACTGTAATTATTTTTAGTGCATTTTTACAGTGTAACTCTCGTTGGATTTGCACTGTAATTATGTGCATTTTACAGTGTAAGTGTCATTGGATTTACACTGTAATTATCTTTAGTGCATTTCACAGTGTAACTTTCATTGGATTTACACTGTAACTCTCTGCCCTCTTTTGCTCTTGTGCATTTTTCCCATGTTTTTTTAGTTTTTTTCAGTTGTATTCCCCTTTTATCTTAGTGGATTTACAGTGTAACTCTCATTGGACTTACACTATAATTATTTTTAGTGCATTTTTACAGTGTAACTCTCGTTGGATTTGCACTGTAATTATGTGCATTTTACAGTGTAAGTGTCATTGGATTTACATTGTAATTATCTTCAGTGCATTTTACAGTGTAACTCTCGTTGGATTTGCACTATAATTATCTTTAGTGCATTTTACAGTGTAACTTTCATTGGATTTACACTGTAACTCTCACTGGATCAGTGCATTTTATAGTGTAACTTTTATTGGATTTACACTGTAATTATCTTTAGTGCATTTTACAGTGTAACTCTCATTGGATTTACACTGTAACTATCTTAGTGGATTTTACAGTGTAACTCTCAACGGATTTACACTATAATTTATCTTAGTGAATTTTACAGTGTAATTATCATTGGATTTACACAGTAATTCTTAGTTGTTGTACTATGTGAATCTTAGTGCCATTGTACTGTATTCACCACTTTGTGTCTAGTGCATTTAGTGTTAGTCATTTTAGTGTAACAAGCACTTTAGTTGTACTGACAGCTCCTCCTTATCGGCTACAACACACTTAATTTTGTTTTCTACAGTAAATTAGTTTGGTATGCTTTCCTGATTTTTAGTTTCAAAACAGATTCATAATTTCATTGGGCTTTGGGATGAGTATATCAATCCTATGATGCACAAACGAATTAATTTCGAAGAGTTTGATGTCTTGTACCCAGCTGTTCCTAAGCAAGAGAATCAGTATTATATTTTTTTGCCTGACATGATTTTGATTAATTTTATATAGATTGTTTGTAGGCTTCTTTTCTTATTTTTTGTGTTCTTTGTAACTTTTCAGGCATGATTGTGGTGTCTTCGCTCTGAAGTATATGGAGATCTTCACACCAAGAACTCAGATGGCAATTCTTTTCTCCAATATAGACATTCCAAATCTTAGGGTCAAATATGTGAATGATATGTTTTTCAGCCCCTTGAACAACTGCGAGAAATCTTTTGTCACTGATTTCTTTGGCGATGCATGTTCTTATTTTCCTTGTCCTCTAGTTCATTTTTGTTTTGTTTTCTTCTTTTTACCTTCTATTTTCTTTACCTATTATGGCCTCTTTAATTTTTTTGTGTAGGGAGGCAATGCCAAGTGAGGTTCAGTATGTGTGCAGTCCTAGCTCAATTGGTGGATGAGTTTGCTTTTTTAGTAGCATGTAACATAGAACCACTAGTACAAATCATTTGGATTATTGGTGGATTTACAGTGTCCTTTTTAGTGTATTTTACAGTTGCATCTTTAATGCATCTTGCACTGTAATTCTTAGTGTTTAATCTTAGCAGTTTTTTAGTGCAAACCATTTGGATCATTGGTGGATTTACAGTGTCATTTTAGTGGATTTTACAGTGTCATTTTAATGCATCTTACACTGTAATTCTTAGTGGGCATGATGGAAATTATTGTGGTTTTTAGTGGATTTACACTGAATTTCTTGGTGGTAATATTATTATAATTATACTTCTTCGTCAATGTAATTTTTAGGTGACATCATCTTGGAAAAGCTTTGCCTGTATCGATGTGCTTCTTTGATCTCCTCTTTTAGCTGCTCCCATGTCCGGGTTGAAGTTGAAGTGTGGACCCGTTAGTCTATTTATAAAAGCGGGACAGAAAAGCAAACAGGGGACAAGTGACATGGGACAGAGGGCACTTGTCATCCTCTGGTTGGAAGAATATGGATGAAAGCTAATTAAATTTCATCCGGATGTAGAATAGACAGTCCCAAGAATAAACTAATCTATACTTCATGGGCATGCAGTTGTACAGGTACCGGTAAGCCGAGAAGATAACCTCCCCTCGAATCCCTAAGCACCATGTCAGACCCAGTATTCCTATCTCCTTCACAAATGATCCATCCGGAGATAATCATTGATTAAGAAGAAGGTTTAGACAGGCCACGAAGTGGCAAGAAATAAAATCTACTCTCGCGGCATTACAACACTCAAATATTTGGCGCCCGCCAACACCCAAAGCGACACCTCCTCTTTTATCTTACTAATGACGACCGTCGTAGGTGCGGCCGTGTAGCGAAAAACTCTAGCATTGCGCTCCGTCTAAATTTCCCAGGAGTTAAGCATCATTAGTGAGGCGAGCGTCTTGGGGGATTCAGAACGAAGATATACGTTTCCATTCCACCATTCCCACACCGAGCCCCTCGCTGACCAAGTAGTAGCCTGAGTGTGATCCATGCCATGCCAGCGAAGAATATCGTTCCACACACGAAGGGTGTAGCGATATTGGAACAGTAAGTGGGCTGCCGTCTCAGGGCTTTGCTTGCAAAGCGGGCATCCGGAGATAGTCCTATCTCCTTCACAAATGATCCATCCGGAGATAGTTGACCTATCCCAATGGAGGTTTTGGCCAAAGTGCACGTTGAGCAATAATAGGAGCCGGGATGACCACCTGTTCACCCATGGTCATTTTTCCTTAAACTTCAGCCAGGCATGCACCGCCAAGGAAAATTATGCGAAATCGAGGTAAGGATGGTGACGAAAATACATAGAGCGTTTCGTTCAGCTCACATGGTTGCACTCCTCTTGGATATATTCAACCATGCGTTGCTGGAAATTGCTGTGTGTAGGTGTGCAAATTAATATATGTCGACGAGGCTACTTTTTCGCCCAGAGATACGTAGCCGCGACTTTGACGCGAAAATCGTTTCTTTGGCACCGTGTTTAGTTAGCATGATGACACATGACATGCACCTAATCTAACAATGGACAGGGAGATGAGTAGACTAATAGCAGTCCGTTTTGTCCTTGCACGCATGCATAAATGCTGATAAAGACAACGATCTCACAACTAACTGCAGTGTTGTACAATGATTAACAGGAATTAAGAGCGTGGAACATATGTCATATATAGTGGCGTATCATCTCCGCTGAAATATTGTTCAACCAAAATGCATATGGACCACACATCTACTGAAAACTAGTAGAAACTACTGTTTGGTACTGTACGACCACACATGGTTAGTATAACTACATATACAAACCTAGATGCCTGGGCAAGATGTGTAGGTTCTTCAGTCAAATTACCATAATGGAAGATACAAAGCTTTCTTTCCTCCCTGCTCTCGCGAGAGGTGAACATTGGTGGCGATCTACCCACCTATTCGCGTTGATCGTGGGACCTGTCACCCTCCGTCTACCGCTCCAGCGAAGAGGGAGGGGTCGGGGACCCTAGGGCTTTGGTCCGGTAGGGCTAGGGGTTAGTATACTAATAAACACAAAGATCTCACAACTAATTGTAGTGTTGTACTATAAATAATTAACAGGAAAGACAGTGGAAGATATGTCGTAATATAGTAGCGTATCATCTTGACTTGACTCAAATATTGTTCAACCAAAATGTATATGGACCACACATCACTCGAAAGTAGTCGAAACTACTATTTGGTACAGTAGGATTACACTTGGTTAGAATTGGACTGACGCGTTCCAGCTAGTTCGTACATAATACGCCTTCTCTCTTCCTTTTTTGGTGCCAAGTACATAATACACCGTCAATTCTTGTATAACTACATATACGAACCTAGATACCCGGGCAAGATGTATACCTTCTTCAGTCAAGCTGCCATAATGGAACATATGAGGCTTTCTTTCCTCCCTGCTATAGCAAGAGGCGAACATGGGCCCTCTCTCCGGTGTTGATCATGGGCCCCCTCTCCCTCCGTCTGCCGCTCCGGCGATGGGAGGGGGTGAGGACCCTAGTTCTTCGATCAGGTAGGGGTAGGGGTAGGGTACAGATAGTTTAGGGTTTGTCTCTAATCGATGGCGGTGAAACATTGGCTGTGGCGTCAACATTGAATAAATTATCCCCGCGCCTCGCCCTTGTGTTGGTGGTACTTCGTACCATCCAGAGGCGTGTGGAGGATGGTGTTGTCCTCGCAGAGGCAGGGCTCGACGGATGGTAGCGCTTCATCGTCGAGATTTGTTCGGCGGGACAAAGTCAACGGAGCTACGGCGTAGATTCCTACTGTCTCCTCGAGGCGGTAGCTTAGGTCTATAGTCATGTGTGCACCCGGTGAGGTATGGTGTCAGGTACTTCAGATCAATTCAAAAGTTCAACGACAGCGACATCAAAAGATGTGTACCTTCTTTGGTTACTTAACATGTGTGCCATTACTCTCAACATTTAAGGATCAAAACTCTAAGAAAAAGATAGATTTTGTCGAAAACCGATGGTGACTTCACATGTGTGACAGAATACAAAAATTATTGAGAGAACAAAAAAGTGAGAGTGAGAACAAATATATAAAAACAATTTAATAAGGACTCAAGCAAAAACGTCAAAAAACTGAAAATTTTAGAGAAAAGGCTCGAACCTAGCCCATCTTTGAATTAACAAAGCCATCAACCGACCAGGAATACATAGGAATTACACAACAGAGAAACAAAGAACAGTTTTGCTAGAACTCATCTAGATGAGATATAATTCGGTCTCATTCACCTTTTATAGCCATTGGATGTGATGCTATAAGATGCATGTGTGCTGACATGGGTTGTATCTCTTCTTATTTTCAAAGTGAATGAGACCAAATTATATCTCATCTAGATGAGTTCTAGGTACTCCCAAGAAAGTAATGCGGAAAAAGATACATAGCGCTGCAAGGAACGACTCAAAGGCTACAACAAGCGTCGAAGCCATCGACCGCCGCAAAGCCAAAACCAACTAACCAAACTAAGGCCTCAGAAGGAGGGCAACACCGGGCAATGCATCGTGCCGCTGACTCCAACCAGAGGGCCAAACATGAGCAACCACAAGGTCTGTTTCCGTCGCCGCAAAGGGCCACTACGCTTTCACCTAGGCTCGACAGGTGCCGCACCGGCGAACGATGGAGATGTTCCATAGAACCCAGACTAAGAGCCCAAGCTGCCATGAGACACATCAGCGGCAGACCCACATGCAACGGAGGCCGACCACTAGAATACCATCGACGGCAGCCGCAAGGCAGGGCGCCGGCCGAGACTCGTCGATCGAAGACGGAATGCCACAGAGAAGGCCGAAGAGGGGCCAAGCCTTGCACCGGTTGTGGATTGGAATCGTTGGAGACCAGGACTCCCACCAACCAGGGTACCACCGGCGCCGGATACCGAGACACCAATCCCCTCATATGGCTTCAGTGGCAGAGACCATCCTCACCAGGGACGTGCAGGCTGCCGCATAGAGGATCAGGCCGCCACAACCTTCACCGCACCACCAACAGCTCTACCAACGCAAGAGCAAGCCCCGTTAGACGCCTTCAGGAAGGAGCACGGCACCGAGTGTCGTCATTGTCCAAGCAGGGGAGGGCATGCTTTCACCTGTGCTCGAGGGGGGTGGGAGGGAGGGACTCCACTCTGAAGCCTCAAGGAAGGAGAACAGCGCCGGAAGACGTCGCCTTTGGAGTGGACGCCGCGTCGGCCAGGGGTTTCCGCCGAAAACACACCCAGCCACCAGATCCGCCCGGTCGAGCCCCGGGGACGACGACCGCAGCCACAAGAGGGCAGGGCCGGCACGGATCCGGGAAGATCGGGGTCGAGGAAGGGACTTCTCTCCAGGATTTGCCAGCAGACCACCGCGGGGGCGGCGGACCGCCGACGACCGCCACCCCCCACCACCCCCCTGCGCCGCCCGCGCGGCCAGGGAGGTAACCCACACACCACTCGCCGGTGAGGCCCGCCGCAAAGGCCACGCCGCGCGCCACACGTCGGAGCCGCCGCTCCGGGCGCAGAGGCTCATCAGCAAGCCGTATCCGCCGGATCCCCGCCGCCACCTTCCTAGGTGTCGCGCACCCGCGCCGGCGAGCACCTTCGGTGGCGGCGGAGGGGGAGGAGGGGGAGGGGAGGGACGCGGCGGCGGGTTAGGGTTGTCCCTCGGGTCGCCTCAAAGGAGGCGACACGAGGGAGGGGGGGGGGCACCAAGGTACCCAAAAAAAATACTGAAATCTTACTGAAGATTCAGGAAAAACAGCGTTGTCCTGTTTGAACTGGATTTAGGGAAAAATCATTGCATACCACCTATACATGTTGAATTCTACGTTCGGCCAATTTCCCCTATTTATATCTTGGATGCAGTAAAAGATCAGTGCATACCTCTGTCACTATAATTTACATTTCGGTACTACGTACACAGTTGATTAAAATAGAGGCGTGGTGGCTGGCCGAAACTAAATATATGTCATGGTCAAGCATTCAATATGCCTTAGATCTCACATTAGGATATCGTTCTCATTGCCAAGCACTCGTCACATGCATGCAGCATGGCCCTCGTCGTCGACGTTTTCTGACGCGACCGAGCACGTCTACTGTGTGTCTCGCCGTGTCCAAAACGACGCTAAGCGGCTGACCTTGCATCTAAAAACGGTTATCTCGCCGACATTTTCGGAGAGGATGGGTCATGAGCTCATAGAAAATCATATACTAGTTTTCTTTTACCAACAAAAGATCCAACACACTAGTCGTGCTACCTGGCGCAGCAAAAATGGAATTGAAAAATCCCAATTCGTCTTGAGACCATGGACTTGTGTACCATTTCTTTCCATGAGGTGGCATTATTGATCTAGTCTAGCAGAGAACGACACTTTTGTCATCGATGATAATAACCTAAGTAACTAACAAAATCCACATCAATTTCCAGTTTTCTGCCCTATCGACCCGATGAGATGGTAATTATCCACCTAAGAGCATCTATAACCGGATTTGCCAAATCCGGCACCCTTTACGCCTGTGGACGCGCCCGAGCGTGACCGTGGACAATAACTTTCTAAATCCGCACGCTCCACAGTTGTGTATCTCATATCCAGCACCCTATATCCATACAAAACCATGCAACGTACTACGTAGACTAATGGACCAAAATCAAAAGCAAATTAAAGGACATATAAACCGATAGCAAACGGGCATAATTCACATAGCATCATCAAAAGATCACCAAACTGGCAAAATTCACGCAGTTCAACCGTCCGAAAATGCTAACTAGATAGGAGCTAGATTATATAAATGTGGAGAAGGTCGGAATTCACCACTTCCTCGTCGACCCTTTGCCCTTCCGGTCGCCGGTGCTACTGGAGGCGTCCGCGGCAGGAGGCGGGTCGACGTCGGAGGAGGAGGAATCAGAGATGATGATGTAGCCCTTCAACCGCCATACGATGCGGTCCTGCTTGCGCTTGAGCTTGGCCATCCTTGTCGTTTTGCCGCCACCTTCGCCGCCTCCCGCTCGGACTGCGAAATGTCGATTCGGAGCTGCTTGTCGTTGATCCTCTGGAGCCGCCGAGCGTCCATCTCCGCCGTGGTAAGTGACCGGCGATACACCCACGGGAGGAGACACTCCTCCTCCGCGACCACTGGCATGACGCGGCGGCAACGAACGGACTGCGCACCTACGTCAGATGCGACCCCCATCTCACGTGCCCTATTCCTCTCTCGGAGGGAGGCGCGGGCCTCTGACTCCAGAGTCCGCATCCGCGACGTCGGCGAAGCGGGCACTAGAACCCACTGTTCCGTGTGCGGAGCAGCGGTCGGAGGTGATGGAGGCCGTCGGACGGGCGGCGTCGATTGGGTTGCCCTCGCAGATCCGCGTGCAGCACGTGAAGGGCCGGCACCGGCGTCTGTGCTGCGACGATGGGCGATGGGTGGCATTGCACCTGGCCCGAAGTTGCCTCCCATATTGACCCGCGAGCGCTCCAGCGTGATACGGAACGCCAGCTCATCCTCCTCTCCGGAGCTTTCGTCGAAGTGGCTGCCGGTGCTATACATGGTTGCCGGCACTCGGGATTGGACAGATTGGTGAAAGGGAAGCGTCAGGGAGCGGAGAGGAGGGAAGTAGAGTGAAGTGAGCCCAGGGTTTGCTCTGGAGGGGGATTTTATGGGGTCAGGGTGGGCCAACTGTGGGTCGGGCGGACACGCCCGAGCCGCCTCATATTTATCCTACAGTTTGGCTAGATATGGGGGATGCCGGTCAGTCCGGACATTTGTTCGTGGTTTGAGAGCTCGATTGGATTGTTTTTGTGTGACCGGACGGTCTGATCGGGCATTTGAGACGTGTTTGAGAGGTCCGATTGTAGATGCTAGATGCTCTAATTAACCATGCATGATATAGTCTAGTCTAGTCTACGACCGTACGCATGCAATATGCATTGCAACACACGAACCAGCTAACCCAGGACTTTGAGCAACCTTGCTAGGCAAAATACTAAAAAAAAGATGGAAGCAGAAGAGAAGAATAAGAAGCTGAATTCGAATGTACAAAAACTTGAAACACACGCCACGTGTGGGTTTTACATCTAACGCACGCTACGCAGACATATGGTCTTCAGCTAGTTTCCCACACCATCATGCAAAGTCTACTTCTCTGGAGCACCGACCGTTTTTTTTTGTTTTCCTTTTTGACAACCGAGACTGCACTGACTTAATAGCACTGGCTACCAGCACTCCACTAGAGTAGACCATTCACTACCTAGCAGTTGGCACCATGGAGCTGGCGGTGCCGCAGACTATTATTGACGGGAATTCGCGCAGCGCCTATGCAAACAGGTTGATCGGTGCCCATAGACATCCACCGCCTCGCCTACAAAAGCTACGGTAGCCTAGCAAAGTTTTTTGTTTCTTCCATTGGTCTCGCGGGCCGGTCAGGTCGTCACGTACGGTGTCCCGATGTCCCCACTCTAGCCTACCTGCGCAGAGGATAACTTTTGAGCTAGTCAGCGGTGGCACGGCAATGCACTGGGCCGTAAGCACGCTCGTGAAAAGTGACCACATGGCCAGGGCGACGACGTTCCGGGATACCCTTTTTGAAGACCACCAAGGCACCAACTCATCCATGCATCGAGTTGTCAAAAAGAAAAACTCATCCTGCATCCAAAAGGCTAAAATGTTGTGAAAGTTTGGAAGATTTAGCTTCAGCAGGGACACATGACCAGAGGAGACCATGGGTAGACCTTCTAAAAATACCACTGCTCTTTGTAGGGCAACTCTAACGGGGCTGACTTTATTTCGTCCACCTATGTCGTTTCATTACGCGCGGACAAAACACACGGTCCAACTGATGACATAAACGAACCGACATCCGCTTTTGCCCATTTCCAATTTAAATTTGGGCTAGATTTGTGTCCGCGCGGACATGCCACGGGCATCTATGTTGTCCAGCCTTTGTTTTCCCCTAGCTCGCTCATCGATGGCATACAAGCTAGTATTCCCCCACCCCATTAATTTCGACCTCCCCGACCTCTTCGCCCTAGCCGCCACCACCCAGCTTCTAGCATCTTTGCCACCCACGACGCCCGCCCTCCCCACCCAGCCGCCACCGAAGCGCCCACCGCCGGCGTTGTTTCCACATCTTGCCGCCAATGATGTATCCCGTGGCCCACACCCTACACCACCTACAACCAGGGTCGTCGCCACCCTCGACACAACAACGTCATCGCCATCTTTGGAGGACATTGAGTTCGACGGCCCTGCTCCGGGAAACGGCCAAGATAGGGAGTCTCCAGACGGGTAAGACTAATGTCGTGGGTTGCGGCTCATCTCTTCAGCAAAAGGAGAGGCTAGGTGCCTGTGATGCTCAAGATTGCTGCATGATGACCCTGGAGATATGTTGTTGTGGTTTTAGATAATGGTTTTAGTTTGTATTCAACTTTACTTTTAAAAGCTTTGGTGCTGGTGGTGGGGTCATGTAATAAGGTTTAGATTTTGCTTGGTAGACGTCTCTTCTTCTTAGAGGTGCTCGTAAACCTGTCATGTGACATTGAGACTGATGCCTTAATAGGAACTTGATGGATGCTTGTGTTATCAATTTTCAGAAAAATGAAAATCAGGGGTGACCCCTCATTTAAAAATTAGTAATACTCGTGTATATCAACAAACTGCTTATGACCGGCCTATGAACTAATTACATTTTGTAAAAATGCCCTTTGTCAATGTGAATTTGACACTATTTGTGCACTTCTTTTTTTGCTGTCTTTACATACACTACAAAACGCTGCAACACTACAGTACTCATAAGCAACAATTCTCTACTAACAAAGAAATAATTGTGATGATCTCTGTGGCCTCACATTGCTCCATTTGCTTCAGAACCCTGGTCGGTGATGTGCACCGACGGCTGGGTGCTCCTGAACCTGAGCCCATTCACCATGGGCTTCACCTTCTCGGTAAGCTTCATGATGGCCAAGAAGAGCACCCTGTACAATATGACCATCCCGAACAGGACCGCGAGGTCGACCCACTTGTTGTACCCCATCTCCACCTGCCAGTAGTCCGTGAGGATCTCATCGCCAGTGATGGTGGCAGCGCCGCCAGCCTGGTTGTTTGGGAATGTGAGGCCAAGGAACTCGTTCTTGTAGAACCCCTGGTTGGCGTACTTGTGGAAGGCGACATAGTACATGGGGTATCTCCACACCGGCTTGGGAAGGTCGTGGGGCAGGCGGAAGAAGCCGCCATTGAGCATCATGACGCCCTGGATGCCAGCGCCGGTGATGATGCCCATGAGGAAGTCCGGCACGGCGCTGGCCACGATCATCATCAGGCCCTCCACGAGCATCATGGTCATGAAGAGCACCAGTGCGAAGTAGGCGAAGTGGTCGAAACTCCTCTGCAGGCCGACCAGGTAGTAGGCCATTGCACCCGGCACCAGGGAAATCAGGAGAAGGTATGGCGTCGCCGAGACTGTGTTGGCGATCACGAACGACGAGACACCGTAGTGCCCGTTCAGCCTCTCCCTTCCAAATATCTGCGTTGGCCATACATAAAGCACATCAGATCAACGTATCGTGAGCATGGTTTTCAATTTTGATTTTAGAAAAATTTCAGCACCAACCAAAAATTAGTCAATTTCAGTGATTTTGGTTTTCATTTCGAATAAAGGGCCGAAATATTCATTTGAATTCAATTAAGAGTTTGGATTTTTTGGAAATATTTTGAAAAATATTTGAATTTCTATTTACTACCAAAATTTCCTAAATTTGTTGGCGGAACATAAATATTTTAGTGTCTGCTAAAATTAATGAAATTCAGCGGATTTCATCAAAATCTCACTGAAAGTGAAAACCATCATCATGAGACGTGACATGACTTGGAACTCAATTGGAAACTTCACCTTCATGTCCTCGACGAAAGACGGGAAGCCTCCGATGGCCATGAAGGTGAGGAAGGCGCCGACGAACATGAGCATGGAGCCACGGGCCTGCATGCAAAGTATTCAATCACATGGTTAACACAACAGTGACCAGTGGCGGTGGCAACTACAATGAGAGACTTCTTGCTACGCACCTGTATGGATCCATAGCTATGGCCGATGTCATAGAAGATGGTGCCGCAGCAGAGGCAGAGGGCGATGTAGATAGCGAAGCGGAGCCAGTAGTAGCCGAGGTCCCTGTACATGTTGATGAAGGACCTCTTGGTTAGCACGAAGGACTGCATCAGGAAGCTCGGCTGCTGCCCTTCCATCTTCACCACCTCCCCTCCCTGAAACCACATGACAAACCACATACGTACACGCTTATGATTTGCAAAATTCAGTACTCCAACTGAAAGTTTCAAAATGTACATGGAGTCCGGACTACTCACAGTGCCGCGTATGTCAGCGATCTGCCGAGTCACCTTGTCCATGTGCACGGAGGATTTGTAGGAGACCACCAACGCATCGATGTTCTCGGCGGTGGTCATCTTCTTCCCGCCGAGGCCTTCCTCGATGTCCTGAGAAATCAATTGATGGAGCGCATGGTTAGGAGTACTATTCACCAAGAGGACTTCAGATATATATAGGAGTAGATAATTAAGGTCCTTGTTGATTGAACGGTGGCGATCTGCTCACATTGTCGAAGTCCTTGTTGATGGTCCTCAGGAAGTGGTCGGAAGGGTTCATCAGCGACGGGCAAGGAAACCCGCTCAAAGTGAAGAACTGAAACACACAAACAAACAAACAAATTATTAGGTAACAAAAAACTCAGTGGCTTCAAGAGTTTCTTGTGTACTTTAACTGTAGTAATCCAGGTCCAGCGAGTGAGGAAGATAGGAACACATGGCATGTCTGAACTTTCACATGTTTTGTCAAAGGATTAGCAATACCATTTCTTCAGTTATCTACCGTACCTACGGACCGACCGACCGTGGCGCATTTTTCTCCTCCGCGACCGGCACACCGTCAGCTAGGAAAACACGCGTGTTTGTTCAAACCGTGTGGTCAATTTAATCACCCCATAAAATTACTATCACCTAATACTTCCTAAAAAATACACCTATTAATTTGTTGTATGTATCAGGAGACTTGCTTCGCACAGTGGATTACCTATAATACGAGTACTAGACGATCTCTCCACAGTCGTCTACAGCTAAACCGAGCTTTCAGCCTCAGCTGTCACCACTCAAAAAACAGTCCGGAATGCAAGCAGATCTTCGCCACTGTGCTATGAACGCGATGCCGCAGTTGAGTTAGGCGGCACTGATCGATCAATGCATGTGGCCAGCCAAACGTGTGTGATTTTTTATTCTTTTTGGGAGTAAGCTTCCCTGCCAAAACGAATGTTCCCAGTGCGTGGCGCAGTCCATATGTTCCCCGGTGGTTTGGATCGATTGTGTACAGTGCTCCTAGTCCCTACCAGTGAATCGAGCACAGTTCCAACTGTGCATACAGTGATTAATATCGTGATCTGTCTTTCCACAGCACGTACGTGATGTTGCTTCTGCAAGTTAAAACTATTCCTCTTGTTCTCCGGGCGAACTCTAGTCATTTTTTTAATACTCCCTCCGTTATTTAAAAAAAAATCAAATGATAAGTGTCACACGTCAGGTGCATGACACTCTGGTCCTGACGTTTTTCGATGACAATTTCAGTCACGCAAGGATGGCAAATTCCAGGGATGCACGGCAAGTTTTTATCAAAAAAGAAAAAATTGAACCACGAATATTGTCATGCTTGCTAACTGAAGTGATGTTATAACCTTTTTCTTTATGTTAGATGTATACAGACATGTTTCATTGTATTTATTTACTCATTTCAATTTGTATACAGTTTATATTAAAATATTTAAATTGAACTTTGTTATCTTTCTATTGAGCAATTAACGGAAAAGGGATGCCCGGTTGGGAAAATATATATTGAAATATTTAAAATATCTTATATTTGTTAACGGAGGGAGCGCATAATTACTACGGTCGTACGGTACTTCTTTGGCAATTGTGATCTCTTTGAAAGTTAATAATGTATTTTTCTGAAATCCTTTAGTACAATTCTGTTGTGGGTGGAAAGCTAAGTTAAATAAGCTATGAATGGTGTACCCAATTACCCAACCAAAGGTGATATTACTTACAGAAGATTATTTATTTATTTCTCTAGATTTAGATCAAAATTTTGGCTGAAATGTTTGGACTGCAGATATACCCCCATAGGTACGTGCTAAAAAATCAGTATGTATGTTTTATATAAGATCATTATATATCTCACCTAAAGATCAAACCCTAAACATCAAATAATTTGTATTACCACCGTCCAGTGTGAAACTGTGAATACGCCTACTAGGGTCGCGATCATGTGCAAAGTCCAAACATGAGATTCTAGTTCTATTGGGGAAGAAATATGACCGTTAGGAGGCCGCGCTCCTGCGACTCCCCCGCTCCCAGCGGCGGGCCGCCGCCGCCGCCTCCTGCCGGCGTCCCAGCTTTGGCCAACCCTCCCCGGCGCCCCCTCCACCACCTTCCACCTCCCCCACCCTCCCTGCCCCTCAGCTACCCCTCGGCCCCCCTCAGGAGGCCAGCTCAACCCTTGGCGCCAAGATCCGGTGCCGCCGCTTCGTCGAACCCCCTTCCGCCGCCGCGCGAGGCTCGTGCGTCGCCTCGCCTCCGAAGCTCCGTCGTCGGCTCTCTCATCCTGGACGTGCCGTCCGCGGAGGTCTGCGACCGCGTTAATGGCGCGCTGTCTGCCTGGAGGAGCGCGGGCTGTCCTCCATCTTCGTCCTTCCCGTCGGCTGCCCCGAAGGGAATCCTTCGTTCTGCTTCCTCTTCCAGGACGGCACGCCCGCGGGGCTCGGTGCGCTTCATCCTCCCAGCCCCCCATCTCCAAGGCGCTCAAGGCTCAACCTCCCCGCGCCGACAGGATCCCGCGGGCCCACCGTTTTCTCCTGGGGAATCGGAACCGGGCTGGACTCTGGTGCGTTCCCGTCGCGCGCGTCGTGAAGCCCGCTTCGAAACACGAAACGCCGCCTCTTCATTGCTGCGCCGCCGCTCCTCTTCCTCGCGCGGTCATCAAGGGGGAGGAGAACAGCCATCCTCCGTGCCTTCAAAAGGCAGACTCCGACTCTGCCACCGCTGCAAGTCCCCCAACCACCTCGTCGCCGTCTGCACGCGGGAACGCCATCCCAAGAGGCCTCCGCGCTCGTTTCTGCAAGCCTCCACCCCGAGCCCGACGCCTCTCAACCCTCCGGCCCCGCCGGCCGCCGTCTGCGCGGCTGCTGAGATGGACGGCGTTGGACTGGGCGACCCGTCGCTCCGCACAGAGGAAGATACGTGCTACATCGCCACCTCCTACGACCTCGACCGCGCTCGGCTGGACTGGGAAAGCTCGGCCATCGTGGCTTGGACGCTCTCTGCACCGTCGGGGGCCGACCGCTCCGACGTTGAAGACGTCTTCTGCAGGAAGTACCGTCTCCGTCCCTCGGAGTTGGTGGTGAGCTCCCACTTCCCCGAGCAGTACATCGTCAAATTTTCCTCCGCCGAGCTCCGCGACCGGGTGATGCGCACCGAAAGATGCTGCTTCAAGCTTGATGGGCTCGACGTCCACTTCCGGCCATGGCGTGCGGTCTCGCACGGCTACAACGCTGACCTCCACTACCGCGCCCATGTGTTGGTGGACGGCCTGCCGCCGTTCGCTTGGCGCCCGGAAATCGTGGACCAACTTGTGGGGCGGAACTGCGCGGTGCAACGGTTCGACGACGGCTTCACCACGATGGAGGTCACCTCATCGTTCGGTATGTGGGTCTGGACGCCGTCCCCGCGCCGCATCGCCAAGGCCATGTGGTGCACCTTCGTCAACAAAGCGCCTTGCGGCCTCTCTTCAAGGATTCGCATCGACGAGGACAGGCCGGACCAGTGGAAGAGGGGCATGACCTTCCGGGTACTTCTCCACATCGACCGCATCGAGGATTTCAACGGCGCACCGGTGCTTGATGGTGACGCCCCTATCTCGGACTTCAGGCCGCGAGTGCACGCCCTCCCGCCTTGCCACCTGGGCACCATAGATGGCATGCCAGTGGATGCGGGCGCCGGCTCCGTCCTCCCGGCGGCGATCCCACCACTCGGTGACCTCCGCCCGTGCGACAAGGACGCCCGCGACCAGAAGGACCTGGGAAGGTTTCAAGCCAGGCGCGGCGACTCTCGACGCTCCCGCTCAAGACCTGCGCCTGAGGGGTCGCACCGCTCCCGCTCTCGACCCGCGGACGGTACGGAGGCGCGCCGATCCCGCTCTCGGCCTGCGGACGGTGTGGAGGCGCGCCGCCCCCGTTCGCGGGGCTACGTTGGCCATGACAACTCCAGACGCTCCCGTTCACGCAGCCGCGAGGAACGCCGCCGCAGCCGATCCCGCGCTGGACGACGCTGTGATGATCGCAGGCCAACCACACGCCATCCACATGACGATGATGGTGACGCTGACCGCCATTCTCCTCGCCACGCTCGGGATAGGTCGCGCGCAAGAGACTCCGGCCGACGCGCACCCCTGGACAACCGTCGATGCAGCCATGGACACCATCGCTCCTCTCGCCACCACAACAGCGAGCGCGGGCACCGCAGCTACAACCAGAAGGACGCGACCCCGGCTGTAGCCACGCCCCCAGCCCTGGCTTCCGTCCTGGTGCAGCTCCAGCATTCAGTTTCTGCTGCTCCTGAGACCGCGCTGCATTCCGCCACCATGAAACCTCTACAGCCGATGACGCCTACCACTCCCTCCGCGGCGCCCACCGTCTTCGCGCCGGGACAGCTGCTGGCTGCACAGTGGGCTTTGGGAGCGTCCCCGAACTCGCCTATGCTGACCTCGCTCGGTCGCGCCTCGCCGCATCAGGAGCCGTGCCGGGACTGGTCCCTGGCCATCAAAGGCGTTCCTGACGTCCTGAATTCGAAGCTCGCTTCGCTGCCACCCTCGGTTGAGGCTGCCCCACAGAGTACATGGGAAGATGAAGCCCCCGTGGAGGAGTGTCCCATGGCTGCACCCACTTGTCAAGCGTCGCCGCTCTCGCTTCTGCTCCAGCCCCACGTTCCGGAGGTCTGGGACGACGACATGGAGAAGGTAGCTTCCGATGCTCTGGGGCATGAGGTGGCGCTCCTGCCACTTCATATGCAAGAGCCAAACGGGCAGCTGGGCCAGGCGGTCGAGGCCCCATCCGACCCGACCTTGCTGGAGCTGGAGACGCCTTCCACGGAGCTCGAGTCTGCGCCGGCCGAAACGCCTTTTTTGAGCTCGGTGGAAGATCTCTTCGACAGGCCGCCTGTGCCGCTCCTCCCGCGGCCTGCTGCGATCACACCACGTCCTCGACCAGCTGTGGCTGTGCCCCCTTCTGAGGCACGTCGCAGCGAGCGCCTTCGTGCTAAGCCGGTGATGCACGCTATGGATAAGGCGATACAAGTGCTCCTCAACAAAATGGGCTGTGATGCCGAAGGTTTGCCTCTGATTCAAGCTAGGGAGAAGTACATCAGCAAGTTCAAGACTCAGCTGCCAGACAAGACCATTGAAGGTCTAGCTATGCTTTTTAAGCTGAACGTTCGTAGCATCATGGATGCGGATAATGCGCTGATCGCCATGGGCGGTGCGGGTGGAGCTGATTCTAGCCTTCAGAAAGACTTTGCTTAGATGGAGACCAGGTTATGGTTTCGTGGTTCGATGGCCCCTAGTTTTTGGCATGTTTGTCTCAGTCTTGATGTTATGCAATAGCTTTGGGGGCGGGCATGTCACCCCAGTTTTCATCTACTATCTGGCTTTCTTTTCTGAGCTGCTAAGATGATCGGTCCCAACCTCAACGTGGCTGACTGGAACGTTCGAGGCCTGAACGACCAAGCTCGCAAAGACACGGTCCACGCCTTTCTGTCAGACACTCCCTGCCATATCGCGTGTCTTCAAGAGACCAAACTTGATTTCATAGATCAGCAAACTGCGGCCTACATTGGTGGTTTTAAGCTCAGATCTTTCGCTCACAAGCCAGCTGTTGGCACACGAGGTGGTATTCTTCTTCTTTGGAATGAAGATCAAGTCTCTGTTACAAACGTTCACATTGGCAGCTTTTTGATCTCCGCCCAGATCACCATCCGTGAGTGCAGCACCTCTTTTCTCCTCACCACTGTATATGGCCCTAGCGTTGACACAGATAAAGGAGCTTTTCTTGCCGAAATCATCGCCACTGCTCCCAACAACGATCAGAAATGGCTCATCCTTGGTGACTTTAACCTCATCCTTCAAGCGGAAGACAAGAACAATGACAAGCTGAATCTTCGTCTCATGGGCCAGTTCAGGCGTGCTCTGAATACTTGCCATCTCAAGGAGATAAAACTACAGAACAGGAAGTTCACCTGGAGCAATGAAAGGGAGAACCCCACTCTCGAGAGGCTGGACCGCGCTTTTTGCAACCCGAGCTGGGATTTGACTTTCGAAAGTCATGTCTTGCACGCTCTTTCGTCATCCTTGTCGGACCACTGCCCCCTCCTCCTTTCCAACCAGAGTGGGCCCCGTAAACCTGCGACTTTCCGCTTTGAAACCTTCTGGACTAAAATGCCGGGTTTCCAAGAGACGGTTCTACAGGCATGGTCAGCGCCCTCTTCTCACACTCAGCCGGTGCACGTAATCAACCACAAGCTCAAGACCACCGCGCTCAGCTTGCGATCCTGGAGCAGGGGTCTCTTCTCTAACTGCAAGCTTCAGCTCTCCATGGCTCTGGAGGTCATTCTCCAGTTAGATGTCGCCCAGGATTCTCGCCCCCTGTCCACGGAAGAGAGGGCCCTCCGTGCCGGCCTTAAAAGACGGATTCTAGGGTTGGTGGCCTTGGAACGCTCTAGAAAACGTCAGGCCTCCAGAATCAACTATCTTCGTGATGGAGACGCCAACACAAAGTTCTTTCATCTGCGGATTAACTCGAGGAAACGCAAGAACCATATCCAAAGGCTCAAACATAATGATGGTTGGCTGACAACACATGAAGATAAGGAGAACGTCATTCTCGAACACTTCTCCAAGACCTTGGGTCGCCCTCCCCTCCGGCAGCTAGACTTCAATTGGATGGTCGTTGATCCTAGCACCCATGCTTTGGAAGATCTCGACCTCCCCTTCTCTGAGTTGGAAATTAAGGAGGCGATCGATGATATGCCTTCAGAAAAGGCCCCCGGCCCCGATGGATTTTCCATTGCTTTCTTTCAATCATGCTGGGATATTGTCAAAGATGATCTCATGAGGGCCATCACTTCTTTCTCCGAGCAGTCAGCTTCTAATTTCGCCATCCTCAACACAGCTAACATCGTCCTCTTTCCAAAGAAGGACGGTGCGGAAGCCATCACGGATTTCAGGCCAATAAGCCTCATCCACGTGGTCCCGAAGATTATCGCTAAAGCTATGGCTCGCCGGCTCGGTCCGAAGATGGATGCTATTGTTTCTCGCTGCCAAAGTGCCTTCATCAAAACAAGAACCATACATGACAACTTTATGTACGTCAGAAACACCGCTCGCAGTCTCCATCGCAGCAAAACTCCGGCTCTCCTCATAAAGCTGGACATTGCCAAAGCTTTCGACACAGTCCGCTGGGACTATCTACTCGACCTTCTGCGCCGTCTCGGCTTTCCTCCTAGATGGCGTGCTCTGCTATCCAGCCTCTTCTCCTCGGCCACGTCTAGAGTAATCCTTAACGGTATCCCCGGTAAGGACTTTGCTCACGGCCAAGGACTTCGCCAAGGAGACCCGCTATCCCCCCTGCTTTTCGATATCGCCATCGACCCGCTGCAACAAATTCTGGATAAAGCAACTGCGTCTGGTTTGATGAGCGAAAGTCCTGGAGGTTCACAACATCCTCGGATCTCTCTTTACGCTGATGATGCTGCCATCTTCATTGCCCCTTCGGTGCAGGATATATCCTGCCTGGCAAATATTCTTCAAGGCTTCGGGGAGGTTACGGGCATGGTGACCAATGTGGCTAAGAGCTCGATTGCCCCAATTCGCTGCTCCGATGTCGACCTCACCGCAGTTCTGGCAAACTTCTCGGCGGCTATCACCCAGTTCCCTCTCAAGTATTTGGGGTTGCCCTTGTCGCTTGGAAGACTCAGAAGGACCGACCTTCAGCCATACATT
>NC_041389.1:444656879-444660594 GCF_002162155.2 Triticum dicoccoides | reverse complement strand
TTTGCCTCGTTTCAAAAAAAAAAAAAACACGTACATACGATAGCAACAGCAAAATGCAACAATTAACACCACTGTGCACGTATTCGTACGTAGACGCATACGTACGCACGCATACAACAGTATGTACAGACGTACCTGGTTGGTCTCGGCTGCGGGGCCGAAGAAGACGGTCTTGCCGTACGCGAGGAGGCAGAGCCCGTGGAAGAGGCCGTAGACCTCGGTGCTGGGCTGGTGCACGGCGGCGACGACGGTCATGCCCTCCCGGCGCGCGAGCCTGGCGATCCGGCTGACGACGTGGAAGGAGGCGGCGCTGTCTAGGCCGCTGGTGGGCTCGTCGAGGAACAGCAGCGCCGGCCGGGTGAGGATCTCCATGCAGATGCTGACCCGGCGCCGCTGGCCGCCGCTGATCCCCTTGTGCATCCACCCGCCGATGCGCGTGTCCGCCGCACCCTCCAGCCCCATCTCCCGCAGCGTCTCCTCCGCCCGCTCCCGCTTCGCCGCCGCCGACATGCCGCTCGGCAGCTGCAGCGACGCCGAGTACCGCACCGCCTCCCGCACCGTCAGCGTCGTCATCAGCACATCGTCCTGCGTCACGTACGCCTGCAAGCAAACGATGCATTGATTAACTAAAATAATTGATAGAGTACGTTCGTTCACGATCAACCCAAATGAACATGAGATTCTCCGAATTGAAATAGCTCATCCATGCATCCACTAGGCTTACCGATGTTCCGTAGGATAGCTTCTGCCTCCGGCCATTGATCAAGATGTCTCCCTTCTGGCTGACACCACAGCCTAGCCTTCCTGTAATTATGTACCACGGAAGCTGGTCGGAATTAATTCTTTAATCTTCTCACCACAAAATTATAAATATCTAGATATTCATTGTACGAGTCGCTACGACGCTAGCTGGCGAACAAAATCTTTCGAGTAGTTTATCAGGAAGGCTGGCTGTCTGACTAGCGAAGGCCAGCCCGCATACGATATCGTATAGGAGTAGTATTATTCACGAGCATGTATACGGCTGTACCAACCTGCTAGAGCGTCCAGAAGGGTGGATTTGCCGCAGCCGGAGGGGCCCATGATGGCGAGGACCTCGCCGGGGCGCGCATAGCCGTTGAGGCCGCGCAGGATGGGGACACGACCGGCCTTGCCGCCGGCCGCCGACACCCACAAGTCCTCCCAGGAAAGCACGACGCCCTGGTCTACTCGGCGCAACGACGTCTCGCGAAGCACGGGGGGCACGGCGCCGGCGCCGTTCTCCACGCTGATCTCGAGCGACGAGGAGGTCCGCGACCGCGGCAGGGTCACCGGCATCGGAGCGAATGGCGGCGGCGGGAACGAGCTCCCGCTGCCGAAAGGGAAGCCGTCGGTGCTGCGCAGGGAGCCGCCGAGGACGTCGGAGGCTGTGTCGGACGGCCCCTCGTCATCTGCGGCGTGGCCGGGACGGCTCTTCTCCCGCGGCGGGATCAGCGTCCACCTCGGCACGGCGGGCAGCAGCTGCTCGGACGCCATATAGGATGCTCAGCCGGCTCGATCGTCGGAGACGTGCGCGGAAGCTAGCAATCAGCTGGGTGGTGGTATGGGTTCCTTCTTTTGCTCGTGATGTCGCAGTGACTCTGCAGAACGGTGGTATGGACAGAGAGCCCGAGACTGCTTAAATAGAGGGAAGATGAGGTGGTTGAGTGCAGGATTTATACTTAATCCTAATTCAAATCACAACATAGATTAAGTTTTCTTGAATGCCTCTCTTTGAACACAGGAGCTGGTCAAAGGGGAACGGGAGTGTCTAGTTCCTTCTGCCTGTATACGTACGTGCGTGTGGCCTTCAACGTGTCCAGTGTTTTGCAGACAAATACTAATATTGTCGTGACAAGTACGACGCTGACACCATTAGGCAATTTTACTGCCGAAGCAGTGGTTCTGCTGTACTAAAATGATTACGTTTGTGTGCTTTCATTGCTTGGTACAAGGTTCTCTGGAGCAAATTATTACTCTGCTTCCTTCGGGTTACGGTACACTGGAAATGCACATTTAAAGAAATTTCGTACCAACAGCAAATTGCATCATAGTTGCTGATTTCCTCACCCAATAGATGACTCACCCTCCTGCCCCATGGTACGATTTGCAGAGGACACCCTAATCCTAGCTAGGGCAACATCACAAACCGTGATAACTCTGAAATTTTTTGATGACTTTGCCAATGTCACTGGACACCACATTAATTTCAAGAAACTACTATTCCCTCCCCTCTACCTGCCCCTCTGCCGGCTGGTGGCAGGGAGGGCAACACTGGTACCTTGGCTTTAGCTAGTAGTTTAGGTTAGTCTTTTTAGCCTTTGCAATGGTGGCGCTTCATCTTCGAGTTCGTCTTCTCAGCTTCGATCCTCCTCGAATCTATCCCTCAGGATGGAGTTGGCGAAGTTGTAATGTAGATTCTTGTCATCTCCTTAGGACGAGGAGGTTAGAATTTCTCGTCATGCATGTGGAGTGGCGAGATCTGGTGTCAACCGCATTCGACCGATTCAAGGGCTCAAAAACGACAATTGTGGCTATAGGACGCTGGTCCATAGAGGCACATGAACAAAGACTTCCCAACTCTTATTGAAAAAGTCAGGCCAACTCCGACATGGGAGGGATGACAGTGGCACGCCGGCAGCTCATTCTGGCATTAGTAATTGTCATTTGGTTGTTTAGAAACATTGATATTATTTTTATTATGTTTGGGTTTGCTTTGTGCTTTTGGTGTACTTTTCTAATAGTCTCGGATCTTCACAAAATAATATAATTCAAGAAACTACTTTCTATCCCAACAACGTTTCACAGGAACTAGTATCCTGCTAGCAAATGGCCATGGCATTGTCATTGCCTCTTCCTCAAACATACCTAAGCCTACCCCAATATCCAACAAATCTATAGTAGCTTTTTTTTGAGAAAACTTCCAATCTATTCATTTTCAATCATGGCAATATAACGAACACCAGAAATAATAAAAATTACATTCAGATCTGTACACCACCTAGCGACAACTACAAGCACTGAAGTGAGCCAAAGGCGCGCCGCTGTCATCGCCCCTCCGTCACCGGAGCTGGGCAAAATTGTTGTGGACAGTCGGGAAGTCCTCATGCTAAGGTCCCATAGAACCAGCGCAGCAGAACAGCAACCTGAAGAAACACAAATATTGACGAACTACGACCAGATCCGAGCAAATCACCAAGGATAGATCCGTCAGAGACACGTCTCCACACGCCCACCGATGGGGTTCCTTTGCCTCCCGCCGGCGTCGCCGCCGGTCCGCCTCGTCTCCGGTGGTCTTAGGGTCATGACGGCGCGGTGGATCTTGGCCCTTGCCGGCGGGAGAGCTCCGTTTTTATATGCTTCTTCAACTTTTGTTAGGGCTTGTGTCCTACATAGGAAAACGAGACGGCGGCGGCTCCTTGAAGATGGAATAAGGTTATATGTCGTAGCCTTTCGACCACCTGCAAAAATTTCCTCTTCGACTGGCGAGTTCTTCTTCTCAACAAAGGGGGTTGGCTTGTCCTCCCCTCTGCGGTTTTGGATAGACCCTACTTATTTCATGGGCTCCTTCCTTGAAAAATAGATCATAGGATGACTTGATCAACGTAGGCGGTGTTTAAATTTTCAAGGACTTGTCACAAGAAACTTCTGGTATAGGAGGAGTTCGACCAAAAAATCTTGCTCCAATAGACCCCTT
>NC_041389.1:444652272-444656542 GCF_002162155.2 Triticum dicoccoides | reverse complement strand
GGCGTTGATCTATAATCACATCCACATTAGTGGACATCAATTGACACGGACTTACGCCTCGGGCTCGGCCTGACGTTCTACGCCGCCCTCCACCATTAGTGCCCACTGGGTCGCCATTGCGGACCCCCTGCTAGACCGCATGCGCCTTCTTGGCTCGACGTTCTCCCGCGGATGCTGCGGCGTGCCTCCTCACCGTCCAACGCCCCTCGTGCCTCCCTACCGTCGACGCCGCTCGCGGCTCCGGCGCTCACCGGATCGTTGTTGTAGACACACTGCCCGCACGCCCGCGCTTCCCCAACTCCCCATTCAGACTTACCTGCAAGCACGGTACACGACGCCTCCTCTATCCGTGCCTCCCCGGTCCCCGGTCGGCGCCACTGCTCTGTGGTGCCTTCCCGTCTACCCATTGGTTTACGCTGCCGCCACTACCGGGTCGAGAGTTACGCCTGCGGTCGCGCACCGGAAAGAGAGACAAAGGGGGGGGGGGTAAAATAAATAGAAAGTGGCCACTAACAGGTGTATCCCATTTGTTAGATTGAGATTGGAGATGATCTAACATGGCCCTTTACTGGCCAACTTACGTGCTTCCATGATTTAAATGTGTGTCAATCAATTGAATATTTAAATTCAACTCTCTTGGTACAATTAGCTTTTCTTGTGCCGTTGGCAGATCAAAAGATCAACCATAGGATTCGCAATTAGCCGGCTGTCAAACGGAAAGGAAGGACCGTCACCACCGGCCGGCAAACTTCTCTTTAGACTACTCACGGTGGGAGTAACTTAGGTGATAACATCACATTTATCTAGGCAAAATAGATGATGTGGCATGTAATTAATGAAGAAAGAAAGACATGTGATAACATAATTAGTTACTGTAACATCACACATATCAAGAAAAGATGAGTCTACAACTTAATAAATGAAGTGATGCATAACATAATACATATGTTAGTACCCACTGTGGAGGTAGTAACATAGACTAGTAACATATGCATATTACTACTCTAAGTTACTTCCCATTGTGACTAATCTTACCTTCGTTTTGGGTTGGATATAAGGCGTTGTTGGGGTTTACCAGCAAGATAGTGGCCTTTAGCAAAAAATAAAATCAAGCTGATAGTCGTTGACCACTACTACTCCATGTCACAACATGGGTCGTTGTTGGGGTTTACCAGCAAGATAGTGGCCTTTACCGTACGATTCTCAATTGTTTATGTGCGGCCATGTGGCGTGAAGTTACTACTCTTTTATTCTTTCCTCTGTGATTTTGAGAATGATGACTTGTCAAAACAAACATAAATGTAAGAGAGTGATGAACTCAATCTGTAAGCGTCCGCGGAAGATTAATTTTGGCCACATCAAAATAAATGCAAGGGTAATTAACCCAGCCCTTATGCTGTCTGCGAAGGATTAATTTTGGTTACATGTTGTGCAAACAACTCAATTACTCTATGCGCTCCCGCGATTAAGAAAACAAGTACCATCAACCTCATACTAGTTTGCACTCAAATGTGCATTACATACAACAATTATTGCTTTTGGCTTCCATATCTAATTTTTTTTTGCCTCGTCGATTAATTAAGAAGAAGAGAATTGCCCAATTAATTTACGGAAAACCGGGCGATAACTGATACAAACAAACTCACTCAACACGAAGCACCATGGCCACATAGATGCCCCGCTAAGTGCTCCCAACACCCAACAAGCACAACCCTCAACACTTCTACAATGCAACGGAACCCGGGGTGAGAAAACGGCAATGATGACTCAAAATATCAAGGCCACGTCGACAACACAAGAAACCGAGCACAATCCATCATGACATCGCCGACGCCTTCCCTCTCGCATCATCAACCATAGGAACCTCCAGCTACTCACTTGACAAAGGTGAATCATGACCCTCGCTCGAGGTCGTCGACGTGTCCACCTTCATATGATCCACTGACAAACTCAGACATAGCTCCCTAAGCTCGGGCATGACCTGCAGTACCGGAGCCACAAGTACGGCAATGGACTCGCCCTTAGTGGAAGACAACATAGGATGGGAGGTAGGCATCGAGGATGAATTGTCTCCAACACGAAGGGAGAAGGAGCCATATAACTCCACCCCCCTATCCTCCGCGGAGCAAACACCGGCCGCACAAGGAGAGTGCGGCGTCAGAGAGGTCTGTAACATAGCCGGCGCAAGGGAGAGTCTACTTAGAGCAGCCTCCGCTCGCTCTAAAAAGCTCCAAACACGCGCCAAACAACCTTGCAGCAACACAGTCTGATCAGCCAAAGGGGACTACAACATCAGCTCCGACGAGGTTGGTGAGCCAACGGTACCAGAGACGACAGACGCCCAAGACCCACGATGAAGCGCCTTGGATGGGAGTGCGGATCTCGTCGGACCCTCACATGAAGCAAGAGCAGGACGATGCACGGCGTCGAGCTGCGACACGAGCGGCACATCATTGCATGGCAGTGAGCTTAGAGGACGCCATGGGTTGCAACATCCACGCGCACGATGACCATTCTCCAAACAACGGGAGCACCGCAACGGCTCTTTGCAAACAGCCGCACAATGACCATGAGCGAAGCATCTGTAACATCTACCGCGAAGCCAAGCGGGGATGGGACGAGGAGCCATTGTCGAGGAAGGCGACGAAATCGTACGATGCTAGCCGCGCCGCGGTAGCACCTCCTGCCAACCCTCATTTGTGTCTGCATCATGCCCCACGCACATCCCTCTAGAGTCGAGGGCCTTGGTGGCAGCCGGTGGTGTCTGGGGAGCCAACTCCTCTTCTCATCTTCATCGTCATCATCGTCAGCAGCGGAGGCCCACAACACCGCCCGTGGTGGCAGCGCCATGGCCATTTCCTCTTCACAGCCTACGTCGTCCCCATTGACAGAGGCAACAGGGGCCGGTAGCAACACATCCGAGGCGGCATCGGCAAGGACAGGGGAGCCAGGCACCGGGGATGAAGCAGTTGTCGACACAGGCTCCGAATAGGGCGTGCACACAGCCTTAAGACCCCCGTCCTCCCTCCTGAACCTAGAAGCTGGGGGCAGCGGCCGCGGTCGAGGGAGAACACCGGCGACCGGGGTAGTGCCTGCAGCCTGAGCGCACAACACAGACGGCGGAAGAACAACGTGTGCAGCAGCCGGAGACGCCGATGGACTGGTGGCCGCCGCAGAGGCTCGGGCGAGCAGCATTGCCGGGCGAACCGAGAGACGGAGCGCCGCTGAGACTGGCGTGGGAGAGGTCTTCGTGGGGTACCCGAATCCGGTCATGGCGGCCGCAACGGAGGACGGAGGCCGGAGATCCGGGCAACGGCGGCGCCCGCCCAGCCGCAACTTGCGCGGAAGCGAGAGCGCCGTCCCTTCCCAACGCGTGACGCCGAGCCGAGCTGAGCCTAGCAGAAGAGAGAGAGCGAGCAGGGGACTCCGGGACCCCCCACAACACACACACACACACACACACACATCTCTTTCTCCATCACCTCGTTCTCCCTCCTCTCCTATGGCCACCACGCCACCGACTGCCCATAATTTTGGCACCGCCAATCACTCTTTCTCTTTTGACATCCTCCACCATGATTTGGTCATCCACTGTTGATGGCGGCCGCTGGCATCAAAATGGAGTGTCGACTCGCTGATAAGCTTTCAACTAGGACTGGTGGGTCCTCACTCATGATCAACACCGCTAGCCAAGTCCATTGTATTTATCATATTTCCTTCACCTCACTAACATTGTTGGCCCCTCTTCACTTTCCCCTCGCAGTCGTCCGGCGAAGCTGGGCATTCGTCATCGGCCTTGAGGCTAGAGTTCACCACAATCACATGCTCCTCTAAACCTAGGGGGCGCCAATACATGTTATCTATCTTGCATCGATGAGTCCCCATCTGTGCCATTCCCCAGTGCAATCATGCTTGGAGTAGCTTTGCCACTCGTCGTTACCACGTCAATTTATTGGCATGCTATTCTTACTTGTCGCTATCCCCATCTCCTTCATCCTCCTCTACTCATCTTCTCCGAATTGGCGACATCGAACATTCCACCCCGTGTGCTCGCCTGCTGCCGTGAAGACGCGGCGCTGTGGCGAGGGCGGCTCAAAGAAACCAGTCGGCCGCACGTGGCCTCGTGGATCCGAGCGCTCTATCCTACGTATAGTTGGTGTTCGATGATGTTAGTCTCTCCCCCTGTTCCACTCGATGTAAAACCTCTGTAACAAAAACACTGGGATTTTGTGATCCCGTTCCGGTTCAATATATTTAGGTGGGGGAAGCT
>NC_041389.1:444650473-444652031 GCF_002162155.2 Triticum dicoccoides | reverse complement strand
CCCCCCCAATTCAAATTATTTTTATTTATTTGCCTATTAAAAGCTGTAAGACCATTTCCATTGGTACGTATGTAGACATGTTCTACATATATGCAATATGAAGGAAAATAGCCCCATTTAGCCCAGGCTCCATCATTTCATTCTTTTTCCGGCTCTGGAAGCCATATAAGGAACGTTAGTCAAATATTTTTTTACATTTCATGTGTCAATATGTACACAGCTAACGAAAACGTGGCCCTCGATCGTCCTCTCCGAAAGTCCATGCATGTAGTTTGAACACCATGTGCATGTACCATACCGATGTACGTATACACACATCAACTCCGAAACACGAGAGGTCCATCAAGTTTTAAGGATGGATAGCTGCGTCCATCTGCACCCCCGTCCGTACCACACGCATATGCGTGCACCTTTCGAGCTCTACAGGCCAGCACCATGCCGCCATGCATTGCATGATTGCATTTTTCGGCCGCCCAACTTGTCCCTAATAATAACTTCGGATATGCTTGTTACTTCCTCTCTCTCAGTTTACAGGGCGTGTGCGTATTTCTAGATCGTCAATTTGGCCAACCTAATACAAGTCATATATTACAAAAAATATATCAATATAAACTTCAGATGTTCTATTTTCAAAAGGTATATTTTTTGTATTATATAGTTTATATTAGGATGATAAAATTGGCAACCTAGTATACGCGTAGGACTCGTAAAGTGAGACGGAGATAGTAGTTTGATCATATACAGCGAGGACTGACCGGCCACTGGCTGCTGGTATTGCGTTCCTTTGAAGTACTAGTAGTTTATCTGTTATCTCGCGCGCGAGATTCACGGATCGATGGCCGTGCGGTCACGTCAAAAATAAACCTGCGACTACGTATGTAACTTCGTACCTGGTCTGGTCTTCCGTCCAACTAGTTCGTCTGATTGACTTTCTTCTTTTTTTGCGTGGGGGGTTGCTTCTTATTTGATCAGGTTAATTAACTAACACCTCTGGTTGGTCCCAGATTATATTACGGCGACTTGAGCATGTAGCCGTCGATTATGTATTCACGCGTTTGAACTTTTGGCTACTGGCCCGGCTGCATCTGCACCACGATTTTTTAATATGAACAAAAGCTCTGGGTTTTTTTTGCAAGGGAAAAAGGTTTTATTCCAAAATGATAGGGTTACAGTCAAGAGGCAAGAGCTCCTCTATACACGGGGTCCTCTGTATAGTCATACAACAGCGCTATACTCAGTACTACCATATGTCACCAATCGATTTGCTATCCTATTTTGTTCTCTATGAAGCTTTTGAGGAATAAATTCCCGGCTTCCTATCAACGCTTGGATTTCAGCGACCAGAGGACCATACGCTGAAAGCTCTGGGTTAATATTCAAATACTTTCAATGAATCATATGTTTTAGAGCAACTCTAGCAGACCCCGTAAAATAACCGCCAAAATGTGGGCTAGTGGCGAAAACCCCGCCGGAACAGACACTGCAATCGCGGCTGGCCCGCAAAAAAAAATGTGGGGCGCGGCAAAAGTTCGACCCCAACCCGCGTATTCGCGCCCCC
>NC_041389.1:444648402-444650265 GCF_002162155.2 Triticum dicoccoides | reverse complement strand
ATATAGCAGGAGCGTTTGGTGGGTGACATTTCAGCCCGCGCTTTTCCCCCACCAACCACCTCCCCTCTCCCCCTCGCCCCGCCGCTCCGCCGCCGCCCAATATTCCGGCGGAAGTGGCCGGCGGGAGCATGTGGGAAGGCCTCCAGACGCACGAGGTAGTCCTCCGCCCCCTCCCCTCCCCCTTCTCCTACGTCGGCGGGTCGGGACCTTGCGGATCTGCGGCATTTTCATCGTGGGCGACCGGATTTGGCTTTCCCGGCCGCCGGCGGCTGCGCCAAGCTATGGAATGGTCGGGAAGCACCTCGCGCAGCCCCGGCAAAGGCTCATTTGCGAATGCAGGTGCGGGTTCGTCCGCTCGCCGCCGCCGATGGTTTGCCGGCATGGATTCGGCCGGTCATCTGCCGAGCTCGGCCCTCACGCAGAGGCTCTGTGGCTCGCCGATGCCGCTCATACAGTGCGTCGATTGCCCGCAGACAATGTGGCAGCTGACTTTGGGCACGCCGAAGCACCCTGGATGAGTGTTCTTCAAATGCGAAAACGACGGGGTACGTGTTGTTCTGCATTCAGCTCATTTGGATAGCTCATTATGTTTGCTCATTTGGAACATCATCACGCGTGTAGGAAAAAAATGGATGCTCATTTTGATTTTGGGAAGGCGAATACATTGATTTATTGATAGAAAGAAAATTGATAGACGTTCATGCACTCCTTAATGCAATCGAAGGCAATGAACCGCATGCATGTGCAACTAGAGGGGAAGCAACGGCTACATCTTTAGAACCAAAGAAGAACAATGAAGAAGTAAAGATCAAGAATCCGCAGATCAACAATGAGTACATGGAGAAGATATTGCTTCAACTCGTGGGAGCAGTTATGGAAGTTGGAAATCTTCTAAAATGCATACTTGTGGTTCTTCTTTTCTTTGGACTTGCTTTTCTAGCAAAAATTTGGTGATGTCCTATGTATCCAATGTGGTTGAAAATGCAAAGAAATGCAAATTGAATGCAAATTTACATTTTGCGGGTTGGGGGGAGGACGGCCGCAGAGGCAGACCCCGCAAAGTGACCCGTAAAACAGGATGCGGGTCGGCTTTGCGGGGTTTGCCTCTGCGGCTTTTCGCTGCGGACAGCAAAACAGCTTTTCCATGAACTGCAAACATGAAATATGGATCGGCGGGATGCGGGGTCTGCTATACATGCTTTTAGAAGGTAAGGAAATTACAACCAGGTTCTCAGAGTTCACAGATCGAGTGGTCACGTCAAACAAAAACCTGCCACTATATGAACTAATTCGTCTGTTGACTTCTTAATTGATTCTTTGGACCTGGTCTGCTCTTGTATTGAAATAATTCGTCGGTTTGACTTCTTAATTGATTCTTCGGTCTGAACATAGAACTATCTTTCTATGATTAATATATTAAATAAAAATATTATACAAATTCCGCAAAAAAATATTAAATAAAAAATTATACAAGTACAAAAGGAAAACAAAGGCAAAAGTAAAACTTAGGCTTCACAGATGGGTGTTGGTCCAGTTCATGAGCGGTGACGAACTAATTCATCAGATCGACTTCTTACTTCTGTAACTGGTTTCAAATTATATTACTGCAACTTCAGCAAGTGGTTCTAATTAAGCAAATGGCGTTGTATATATGCACGCGTTTGACATCTTGGCTCTTGCCCGGATGAATCCCTGCCACTATCTTTTCATGCCTTGCTATATTTCCGGCTACCAAAAACCAAGCTCCCGTGTGTCGAATTCTTTTTACACTTCGTTGTACTAATGTTCATTCAAGGCAACCAAAACCCATGTCAAAACCTCATCATTTTGGTATTGTTCACCGTCCACACATAGGTATGTGGC
>NC_041389.1:444645568-444648004 GCF_002162155.2 Triticum dicoccoides | reverse complement strand
TCGTAACGGCCTTTAGTGCCGGTTCTCCAATCGGCACTAAAGAGTGGGGACTAAAGGTCCCCCCCTTTAGTATCGGTTCGTCACGAACCGGCGCTAAAGTGCGAACACGTGGCACGAGCCAGGCCCGGGTGCGTGTAGGGCTTTAGTACCGGTTGGTAACACCAACCGGTACTAAATGTTTGGGTGTTTGTTTTTTAATTTTTGCTTTAGTTTTGTGTTTTCAATTTAATTTAGTAATTGTTTTACATTATAATGAGTTGTTAAATCATTAGGTGAAAGTACCGCGGATTAGTTTCGACTGGAGGATGTATAGCTAGCTATATATAGCTAGTTATAGCTAAGTGATCAAGTATATATATATATATCACTTAGGTAGGATCCATCCAGCTGAAACTAATATGTGGTTTCTTTCATTAAATGATATAATAATTACTCATCATATCATCATATTGTTAATATAAAAACTATTGCATCATATCATCAACATACTCTAGAGCTAGCTAGCTAAAAATCATCGTAGTCGTTATTATCACTATTTAATCATCATAGTCATTACCGCTATCAAATCACCACCAACAGTAGCTTAAAGAAGAAACATTCACTTGTACCAGAAGCAAAAATATCATCGAGTTCAACATGATTGTCATGATATTATAAGCGTTCATATATAACACCACAAAAGCAAATCACTCTTTCAGATTAAGTTCAGAACGAAGAACACGGACATGAAAGGACAAGTACTAAGAGCAGCATGCTAAATCACTCCTGCTAGCTACTCTCTCTCTCTCTTTCTAGTAAAATAGCATAGAACATGTATAACTCTCCTGATTCATCAAACTAGAGCATGCCGATAAACCTGTCTCCTAATCGTGGGTTGCGCTTCTCATTGCTGCCCCCTAGTACTTCTCTGCGATCGTTAATAATTTTCCTCCAATCTTTCACTATTAAGCATTCATCGCTTTTAGAAATCCTGAATGCATTAATGTGCAATGTAGGATATCTTGGCCGTAAGCTAACAATTGACATGCGAGCTTTAGTCTCGATCCCCTGAGGCACAACTGTCATCGGGAGTTCCTATTGAAGAACATCGTATAGTACTTAATTAATATACTTAGCAATAAAAGTTTAGCAAAAAAATTATGTATACAAAAGATGCACTGAGGACAAATAGTAAAAATCTTACCATCATTCGTAAATAGATGTGACTGTAGTTCAATACCATCACTATTGGTCGCACATTTTGAGTACTAATATTTCTAAGTGCTGGAAGAAAATTTGTCTTGACAGTATGAAGATCCTCAAGCCATGAAACATAATGACTTATCTCCTCGCAGTTTAGTTCAGCTTCAGGACAGTAGTAGGTCCTGTCTACCAAGCGTCGGACATGTTTGGTTGAATGGAGATAAGCTGTCAATATAAATTATAGTTGTCAATTATTTTTGAATAAGCAATATCAAAGACAAAAATATAATTGAGAAGAACTCACATAATGGTAGAGTTGGAGGCGTCTGCACATCGACCCGTATGTCTCTATTACCTTCAATATCATCTTTCGGACGAATATCAAAGGTGATAACCATACCAGGCTCAAATGCATAAGTCTTGCATATTGTTTGCCAAGTTTTGCATTCAAAATAGGTGTACGTGTGTGCATTGTATACTTTGACGTTGAAAGTATAACCATGCTCAGTTTTCAGGTAAACTCTCTTTACCTCCATAGTTTCCATATCATTGAAATCTATCTTATCCAAAACAAAAATTCTTGCATGGCAGGGGATGCGCTAGTAGAATAGTGAAAATTAAAAATTATAAGTCAGGCAAATGAAGCATATATATATATATATATATATATATATATATATATATATATATATATATATATATATATATATATAAGTCATGCTTAATTACGAAAACAGACACTTGTCGTTGTGACTTACTGTATCGCATTCGAAGGTCTCATCCAGCTTGATGCTGAATCGCCTATCATCAACAAGGAAATTTTTGTCGCACTAGCCACGCTGGTCTTCACAGTATTCGCACATAATGAATTTTTTTCCGTCTTCAGACGACATTTCCTATGTTCATATAGGTGAAATATTAAACACTTACTAATTCAACTAATTCAACTAATTCAACTAAGCATTTACTAAAAATAAACTAGTTATATTAATTCAAACAATCTTATATACCTAAATTTTAATTAGTTCAAATAATTACCTAATCTCATATATACCTAAATTTTCTTGTTAAAAATAAACTAGCTAGTTCTATTAATTCAACTTGTTCAACTAAGCAATGTATTTACTAAAAGTAAACTAGTTCTATTAATTCAACTAGTTCAACTAAGCATTTACTAAAAATAAACTAGTTCTATTAATTCAACTAGTTCAACATATACCTAAATTTTCTTACTAAAAATAAACTAGTTATATT
>NC_041389.1:444643371-444644896 GCF_002162155.2 Triticum dicoccoides | reverse complement strand
AACTTGTTCAACTAAGCATTTACTAAAAATAAACTAGTTCAACTAATCTGATATACCTAAATTTTCTTACTAAAAATAAACTAGTTATATTAATTCAACTAGTTCAACTAAGCATTTACTAAAAATAAACTAGTTCTATTAATTCAACTAGTTCAATTAATCTGATATATACCTAAATTTTCTTACTAAAAATAAACTAGTTATATTAATTCAACTAGTTCAACTAAGCATTTACTAAAAATAAACTAGTTCTAATTCATCTAACATTAACATTTCTAACATTCTAAAAATAAACTAGTTATATTAATTAATTCATCTAAACAATAGGAAACAGAAAATAAGTAAAAAAATATGTGTGTCTGTGTGTGTGTATGTGTGTATATGTTCATGTGTGTGCAGTGTACATGCGTGTGTGTGTATGTGTGTGTATGCGCGTGTGTGTATGTATGTGTGTGTGTATGTGTGTGTGTGGTACGATCGAGCGGGCATACGGGCGGCGGGGGCGGCGACGACGGGCAGCGAGTGCGGCGGGGACGGCCGGCGACGGCGGGCGGCGGGGGCGCGGCGACGACGACGGGCGACGGGGGCGCGCGGCGGCGAGGGACAACGACGACGGGCGGCGGGGGGCGGCGAGGCAGCGGGGACGGCGATGACGTGCAGCGGGGGTGGCGACGATGGGCGGCGGGGGCGACGACACGGCGGCGCGTCGGCGTCGGCGTTGGCGTGATAGATCGATGCTGTCACGCGAGAAGTGGAAGGAGATAACTGATTTTTCGTAAGTGTAGTATATATAGGATGGGCCATTAGTACCGGTTGGTGGCTCCAACCGGTACTAAAGGCCAAATTTGACCAGCCCAAGCGGCGGGAAACGAGGGCCTTTAGTACCGGTTGGTGGCTCCAACCGGTACTAAAGGGCAACACATTAGTACCGGTTGAAGCCACCAACCGGTACTAAAGGCCGTGCGCTGCCACCCGCAGTGCGCTACTTTTTAGTCCCACCTCGCCGAGCGAAGGGCAGCTGCACTGGTTTATAAACCCAGCCGCGGCTGCCCTTTTGAACTCCTCTATATAGCAGGCTTCTAGGCCTAACTAGGGCGCGCTGCCCTGTGAGCCTGCTGGCCCTTTTGTGCATGTATTTGCACACCCTAGGTCTGGCAGGCCCACTGGGCAGCGGCCCAACATATTTTTTTATAAAAAAATTCCGCTGTATTTATTTCTGAGTAGTTTTTATGCTGTATTTAGTTTCTTTGTGAATATTTTTGCTTTATATATTTTAGTTTTTTCTTTTCTGCTTTATTTTTTTCTTCTATTTATTTCTGAGTAGTTTTTATGTTGTCTTTAGTTTCTTTGTGAATATTTTTGCTTTATATAATTTTTTTTCTTTTCTGCATTATTTATTTTCTTCTATTTATTTTTGAGTAATTTTTTTTAAAAAAAATTCTGCTATATTTATTTCTGAGTAGTTTTTATGCTGTATTTAGTTTCTTTGTGAATATTTTGGCTTTATATAATTTTAGTTTTTTCT
>NC_041389.1:444639954-444641248 GCF_002162155.2 Triticum dicoccoides | reverse complement strand
TCTTCTTCTTCCTTTTCTTCATTTTATATAGTTTGGGAAGTAACATAGAAAAAATACATTGATCAGTACCGCCTTTCAGCCAAAACGCGCTACTGCTACAGAGAAGTACATAAAAAATACATTGATCATCAATGATCTTTTTGTATAGAATCTAAATTGTCAATAGGAATCTACCACCGATTTAAGAACCAACGAAGACTCCTATTGCACTCTCAGATCCTACACATAGAGTTTAATGAAGACCAAATGCTTGTGATAGTTTGAGAAGTAACATATTTAAGATGGTCAAATTCTTGCTAAGGGAGCGAGGTGGGACTAAAAATAGCCCCTGCCACAACCTCTTTAGTACCGGTTCGTGGCACGAACCGATACTAAAGATTCGCAATGAACTGGTATTAAAGGTCTCTCCCGCCTAGTCATTTGAACCGGCACTAATGGATGCATTAGTGCCAGCTCATATGCAAACCGGTACTAATGTTACTCATATTAGGTCCTTTTTCTACTAGTGCTATCCTTATGAGCACAAGCACCTCGTAGTCAATGGATACATTTGGTCCACTAAAAACAACATCGAAAAGGATATACTAAATCTAGAGAAATACAAGCAGCCATTGTAATAACCCATATTTTTGGGTTATTAATTTAAATTAAGATGAGTAATTAAATTTCTATTATATGTTTAACATAAAATAATTGGGCAAATAAGTTATGCTAGATTCTTGTTTCAAAGAATTAAAGTAGAGCTGTAAGTTTTACATGCATTAAATATTATAAAATTACACACTAAGCAAGAGTATTTGTATGTACACAGACTTGCATCCATGCACTCACGTTGAGGTATAGGCATGGGAAATACTACTAGCTAGTTGGCAGTATAAGCTAGATAACTATAAGTGAGTTAACGTAGCATTTGAATAGATGAAATTGGACCAGGTACAAATGATAGATCGTTAGATATTTCTAGTACTAGAGCTTCAAGTCAACTAGGTGCATGTATGTAATCATGAGAACGCACATGTGTGTAGGGATCCTTCCAAGCTAAGTAAAACACGTGTGTACTTGGATGTTGTGTTGGCACATGCTACTGGTTTGGACATTCTAGCCGGAAAAAGTCCATTTTAAACCTTGAATTCGTAGACGTCCGGCGAATCAAACCCTGAAGTCAAAATCCCTGTCGTTCTGACCCCAAACTAACTAATCCCGGTCCAAATCTGACCTGAGTGTCATTTTAGCACTTAAACGCTGATGTGGCCAGGATTGCTAGTTAGGTGGGCCAGGTTATAACTGGAACGCG